>NC_046290.1:16442245-16748912 GCF_004115265.2 Rhinolophus ferrumequinum
GTGATTATATTCTAAAGTCATAGGCGATATGAAGTGCTATGTCCTGGTAACATAGTTGTATCTGTGATCATTGGATTGGATGCTGTGTGGCCATGGATTGCTAGATGTAGAGGATATAAGGCCAGGGGCATAATGCTCTTTGTTACCTGCTACTTCTTTGGATACTTTGAAAATGAGGTACATCAGAGACTGATAAGGCAACAAAACACTTCTGAGGCCCTGAGGGAAATACACATATTTCTGAGAGAGTTAGTCCTGTGTATGGATGCAGATTCCACCTAGACATCGAGAATCCCTAGACCTTAGGTGGAGCAAAATACAAAGGTGGGGAAGACAAACTGTGTTTTTTTTCCATTTGTTTGGAATAGTAATCTCACCATTTTGCAATAGAAACAGATTTTGGACTTTCTTCCTCTGATTTGTGATTTAACTTTTAAGAGGATTTAACACTTAGAATTTAATTTCACCATGGTGTGTGATATCAGGGCAGGATATATCCTAAAACAAAGCACATCTAGTATTTACTGGCATTTTTATCATTCAGTAGCTTTACACATGTGGCTTTTAGACTACCATAATACTAAAGAATTATTGAAGAATCTCGAGCTTTCATGGAAAATGTAGCTGGGCATAATTTGGAAAGAGAAAGGGATTAGGAAGTCATGTTTCAGCTTTGGGAAAACAGTGGTTTTGAAGTTAATGCAATCACTGTGCTGTTCTTATAGTTCAGAAACTTTTAGGGGTAAATATCCAGGCTATCTCACATTGTCACAGAAAGGTACACAAAGGTACAATGCTTTAGTACAGGAGAAATGTTCTCACAAATACAGATTCCTATCTGCCTTTCTACTGGTCACTCCTGTCCTAAACAGGTTAACCATAAGTCTACTCATGCCATAAGCTTAATCTCAAAGGGCAGTGGTTTTAAGAGAATGGAAGGTTACGGAACGACAATTGAAGAACACTTTTTCTCTACACTTGTGTTCCATGAGGAGGAATGTGGTTTTCTAAATGCCTGTCTTCTCCTCAATTTATTCACTACTAAAAGAGAGAAGTGGAATGAGTTAGTGATTGACACATTTGAGTATACCTGGGTCACCTCCCCATTCCTTTTTATATGGGGAGAGAGCAGTCACAATGATTTTGATTTGAGTGAAAGAGTTTTCCATTGCTCTTTTACTAAAAAAACTTTCATTGGGTGAATAAGGGTGACTAATCCTGGAGATATGTATTAGGAAATTAACTTGCTCAAATATGTCATGAATATCAACCTGGCAATTATTAGTTATTAATGTGAAATTGTGTGCTTAATTTGTAATCCCTTTGTTCTATTTTCTCAACAGGGAAGAGAGTACTTTTTATGGAACCTCTTTGGTAATCTTAAAAAGCATCAGTCTGCTCTTGTAATCTGTAACATAAATATTATCCTCCATCTTTATAGAAGTAATCACATGAGGGAGGAAGAAAGTAATGAAAGTGAGAGAGAAATGTGTGGTGTTTTTAAAACTTTAACTCATTAAAGCAATACCTAGCCCAAGATAGATATTTTTAAACTAACATACTGAAGCTTATTTGTAATAAGATATTAAACAAAGCTATTTTCCTTCTTCAGTTTTGCTAAATGGTATAAGCAATGAGAGAAAAAAAAATATTACATACTTTGAAATGGGAAGTATTGTACATGCCTGATTTTAATAAAGCCTACAAATGGATTCCTGATGAAAAGCTTCTATAAAGTTAAGAAAAATACTTACAAAGATAAATAGGATACTTGAGGACAATCAGTGAAGAAAGTATAATTGGAAAGACTATAAAATGTCAACATAATGAATCTCTTGAACATTAGATGTTCTGTGAACAACTACACATTTTTATGAATGTTGTGAGTTGCTAAATCAAGAAAGGCCAATGATGAACAAATGAAGAGGCAAGATGAAGAATGAAGACCTACAGATTTAAACAAACGAGTAAGAAAACAAACAGCTTTAGGGTCAAATGAATAAACAAATTAAAACTATTCAATAAATTATAAACTAGTCAATGTTAATAAACTCTAGGCAGAATATAAAACCATTCATTGGGATTCTAACATTCAGTCTGCATATTCCTGATTTAAAGTCTAAGAAAAAGTACATTAAAAAAATAATATCAGAGACTAAGGCTGCAAAGAAAAATATTGATTCAATAGGATTAAGATTGGATAAAACCAAATGAGAAGTAAATTAAATTTGAAAAAAAAAATTAATTTCATGCTTTACATCCCTTCAGTGTAAAAAAAAAAAAAATCAGAATAAAAAACAAGAACATAAGAAGTGGAAGTTTAAATTTCAGCAATGATCAACCATTTCAGAGCAATCATCAAATTTATAAGGTTTATATTATTTCTTGATGCCAAAATAATTCATTTTTAGGAACCGTAAGTAGAAATTAAAACACAAAATGCAATAAGTGTATCACTTAATTTTTAAATTTAAAATAAATATTAATGACAAGCTTAATTCTAAATTTGCATGTTCTTTTATTATCTATTCATAATCATAAAAATATAATTTTAATATAACAATAAGTTATAAGCAATATTTCTACCACTCTACTGAAAAACAAAAAATATAGCAAAATTTTAAAAAAATTTTAACATGAATCAACAATGGAGATAAAACTTAAAATTTACAATTTAGGTGTGAATGAGTGGAACAGCATATACAGTTAATATTTTGCCCATCTCTAAAGAAAATAAGGTGGCATAGAGATCAAGATGGAGCAGTAGATAAACAATGTGACTGCTTCCTTCCATGAACACATTAAAATTACAATTAAATTATAGAAAAATCAACCAGGAGAACCATCTAAAGTCTGGCTGAACATAAATTTTATAACTAAGGATATAAATAAGAAGCTACATCGAGACTGTTAGGGTGGGTGGAGACATGAAATGGCCTGGCCCCAAATCTCCGTGTGGTGGTTGAGAAACAGAAGAGATATCTCAGCCTTTGAGGTTCCCCGATGAGGAGCAAGAGACCCCAGCCTCAAACTGGTCTCCTCAGCCCAGAGTACTGGTGCCAGGAAAAGGAGCCCTAATGATATCCGGCTGTAAAAACAGTGGGGATTCCAACTATCTGGGTGAGACAGAAGGCTGTGGGAAACCCAGACAACCTCTTAAATGCCTGCACATGCATTTTCTCACTTGTAGGCACTCACTTTGGGTTCAAGCAGAGGGACAGTAACTCGGGGGATGTTGGAGGCATATGGAGGATTGACTGAGGTGTGTGGTTTCAGAGCAAGAGCTGGAGGACAGTCACCACTTTCTCTGTGAAGGGGGGCTTCTCTTGTGCAGCTGACAGGTGAGTGCCATCCCTACAGGTCAAATCTGAATCTTACTGGCCTGGAGAGCCCTGCTGCTCCCTGAGACCCGACCCACCCAAGTCGCCAAACACAAGAGGCACTTTCTGTGAGAGCAGGCAGCCCTGCCTGCATCACAGCATTTCTTGAAAAAAACTAACTGAGTCTATAGGACTCAGTCAGCCACAGCTGGTTTTGGTGTGCTCTGAGACTTGTACTGAGTAGCTCCAGGCTCAGTACTGGCACCAAACCAAAGTCTACATTAACCTGTTCACCACAATTCTTCCACTCTAGTGACTTGCTGAGACCCTGCCTCACCCAACCCATGTATAGCACAAGGCTTTATCAGGGATTGAACCTTAAGGGAGCCGGCAGGTGGCAGCAGGCCTCAGGGTATCTTGGCTTTTTGCAAAGCTACACCAGGCTTGGTACTGGTGGCAGCTGTCCTCAGTTCACACTGTGGCTTCTCCCCCACACCTCCAGGGTTAGATAGGCAGCAAACAACCATAGATCACTTTGTGAATCCTATCAGGTAGTCCTTGGCCAGTCCCAGTCCTTGGGTAACCTGGGCCTGCAGTGAAGTCCCTCACAAAAGGCCCTAGAACTAACATACTTGGAGATCGCCTTCAGACCACAGCAGAGAAACACCATATTAGCCCCAAAAGTGGCATACCCAAATGGTGGTCTCAACGGGCACCAGAATCCCACTCAATGGGGTAAGACTCCCTCACAGTAGCCTGTAAGCTGTGGACATGGCCAATCAGCCTGAGGGTCAATCTTACCTACTGATGTGCAAATAATAGGAATCAAGACTCAACTATAACAGGAAGGCACGTACAACCCACAAAAAGAACACTCTTGGAGCACCTGGAGCAGATGACCAGGGAGACTGTGCCAGGGCTCCACAGGGCACCTACCACATAAGGCCACCTTACCAATACAGGAAGATACAGCAGATCTACCTAATATATAGAGACAAACAGAGAGCCAAAATAAGGAAACACATATATTCAAAATGAAAGAACAGGAGAAAACTCCAGAAAAAGAACTAAGTAAAATGGAGGCAAGCAACCCACCAGATACAGAGCTTAAAATAATGGTTATAAGGATGCTCAAGGAATTTAGTGAGAACTTCAACAAAGAGATAGCAAGCATTAAAAAGGACATAGAATCTATAAAAACAAAAAAGAACCAGTTAGAAGTGAAGAATACAATAACTAAAATGAAGAAAGCAGTACTAGAAGGAATCACCAGGACACTGAATGAAGCACAGCATCAAATTAGTGATTTGGAAGACAAAGTAGTAGAAAATACCCAATCAGAACAGCAAAAAGAAAAAAGAAAAATGAGGATAGTTTGAGACCTCTAGACAACATCAACCATAATGACATTCACTACATAGGGGTACCAGAAGGAGAAAAGAGAAAGCAAGGTATCGAGAACCCTATTATGGAGAAATAATGACTGAAAACATGAAATAGTGATAGACACTTTGAAGGCAAGAAGAGAGTGGCAGGAAATATTCTAATTAATGAAAAACAAGGACCTACAACCAAGACTACTCTACCCAGCAAAGCTGTCATTTAAAATTGAAGGAGAGATAAAGAGCTGCCCAGACAAGAAAAAGCTAAAGGAATTTATTACCACCAAGAAATGTTAAAAGGACTTCTTTAAGCAGAAGAAAGGAGAAAACAAAGTTAAAAAATATGAATAATAAAATAGCAATAATCATGTACCTATAATGATCACTTTAAATGTAAGTAGATTAAATGCTCCAATCAAAAGACATAGTGTAGCTGAATTGATAAGAAAAGAAGACCCATGCATATGCTGTCTACAAAAGACCAGTCTCAGATAGAAAGACACACAGACACTGAAGGTAAAGGGACAGAAAAGGATATTTCACACAAATGGAAATGTGAAAAAAGCTGGGGTATCAATACTTAGAGTATAATAAGAAACAAAGAAGGACACTACATAACAACATAGGGTTCAATTTTACAAGAGGACATCACCCTAGTAAACATTTATGCATCCAACAAGGGAGCATCTAAACATATAAAGCAAATGTAGACTGACATAAATGCAGAGATAAACAGTAACACCTACTATAATGGTTACTATAATGGTAACACCATAGTAGGTGTTACTGTTTATCTCTGCATTTTAACACCCCACTAACACCAATGGACAGATCCTCCAGACAGAAAATCAACATGGAAATAGCCTTAAATGACACACTAGACCTTAGCATTTCACCTCAAAGATCTGACAATTAAGTTCACAAACTTGTTGCAAAAATGTTGCTAACATTTTTTTATATCAGAGGGATTATTCATTATGAATTTGTACAAATTGGACAGTTAACTATTGGACAAGTTTACTATTCAGAAGTGCTGAAAAAGCTGCTTGAAAAGTTAGAAGACCTGAACTTTTTGCCAATAAGTCATGGCTCTTGCATCACAACAATGCATCACCTTACACATCACTGTCTGTGAGGGAATTTTTAGTCAGGAAACAAATAAGTGTATTGGTACACCCTCCCTACTCACTTGATCAGTCCCCCAATGATTTCTTGCTTTACCCAAAGATAAAGGAAATATTGAAAGGAAGATATTTTGATGACATTCAGGACAATTAAGGGTAATATGATGACAGCTCTGATGGCCCTCTAGAAAAAGAGTTCTAAAATTGCTTTGAAGGGTGGACTTGGCGCTGGCATTGGTGCCTAGCTTTCCAAGTGGAGTACTTCAAAGTTGACCGTAGTGATATTCAGCAATGAGGTATGTAGCACTTTTTCTAGGATGAGTTTGTGAACTTAATTGTCTAGCCTCGTACATTCTTTTCAAGTGCACATGGAACATTTTCCAAGATAGTCCACACGTTAGGCCACAAAGCAAGTCTCAATAAATTTAAGAAGATTGAAATCATCTCAAGTGTCTTCTCTGACCATGATGGTATGATACTGGAAATCAATTACAAGAAAAAAAAACTGAAAAAAAACATACAAATAGAGGATAAATAACATGCTACTAAAGAAATGGGTCAACAATAAGATCAAGGAAGAATTCAAAATATACCTTGAGACAAACAAAAATGGAAGCACAATAACTCCAAATCTATGGGACACAGTGAAAGCAGTCCTAAGAGTGAAATGCATAGCAATGCAGGCCTACCTAAAGAAACAAGAAAAATCTCAAAAAACAGTTTAACTTTACACCTAAGGAAACCGGAAAAGGAACAGCAAACAAAACATAAAGTGAGTACAAGGAAGGAAATAAGATTATAGCAGGAAAAAAAATGAAATAGAAACCCCAAAACAATGAAAATGATCAATTAAACCAAGAGCTGTTTTTTTTGAAAAGATAAACAAAATGGACAAACCTTTAACCAAACTCACAAAGAATAAAAGAGAGAGGATCCAAATAAATAAAATCAGAAAGGAAAGAGAAGTAACAACTAACACCACAGCGGGGAAAAATACTATGAGTATCTATATGCCAGCAAATCAGACAATCTGACAGAAATGGATAAATTTCAAGAAGCATACAATCTTCTATGGCTGAATCAAGAAGAAACAGAAAATCAAAATAGAGCAATTACTCCCAATGACATTGAATCCGTAATCAACAAGCTCCCAAGAAACAAAAGTCTTGGACCTGACGGCTTCACGCATGAATTTTACCAAACATTAGAAAAAGAATTAACATCTATTTTCCTCAAACTATGCCAAAAAAAATCCAAGAGGAGGGAAGGCTCCCAAGCTCATTTTATGAGGCCACCATTACCCTGATTCCAAAACCACACAAAGGAAAAAAAAAAAAAAAGCTGATATTCCTAATGAACATAGATGCAAAAATCCTCAACAAAATATTAGCAAATGGTATTCAGTAATACATTAAAAAGATTATACAACATGATCAAGTGGGAGTCATTCCTGGTATGAAAGGTTGGTGCAATATTGAGAAATGAACTATGTGATACACCACATAAACAAAATGAAACATAAAAATAATGTGGTCATATCAGTAGATGCAGAAAAAGCATTTGACAAAATCTAACACCTATTTATGATAAAAACTCTCAGCAAAGTGGAGATAGGGGTAACTTATCTTAGCATAATAATGGCCATGTATGACAAACTGACAGTTAACATCATACTCAATGGGGAAAAAATAAACACATTCCCCTTAATATCAGGAACAAGACAAGGATGTCCACTTTCACCATTTTTATTCAACATAGTATTGGAAGTCCGAGCCATAGCTACCAGACAAGAAAAAAGAAAAATCCAAATTGGAAAAGAAAAAGTAAAACCATTATTATTTGCAGATGATATAATACTGTATGAGTATACAGAGAATGCCAAAGCCCCAAAGATTCCACCAAAAAACTATTAGGAGTGATAAGTGAATTTAGTAGCAGGATACAAAATTAATATTCAGAAATTGGTTGCATTTTTATCCACTAATAATGAACTATCAAAAGAGAAATTAAGAAAACAATTCCATTTATAGTTGCACCAAAAAATAAAAAAAATACTTAGGAATAAATTTAACCAAGGAAGTAGAAGATCTGTACTCGGAAAATTATAAGACACTGAAGAGAGAAGTTAAAGAAGGTAAAAATAAATGGAAACATACCAGGCTCATGGATAGAAATAGTATAGTTGAAATGTCCACACTACTCAAAGCAATCTATAGATTTAATGCAATCCCTATCAAAATACTAATGGCTTTTTTTCACAGAAGTAAGACAAATAATCCGAAAATTTATATGGAACCATAAAAAAACCTCGAATAGTCATGGCAATCCTGAGAAAGAAGATCAAAGCTGGAGGTGTCATGATACTTAATATCAAATTAAACTACAAGGCTATGGTAATCAAAACAACATAGTATTAGCATAAAAACAGACACATATACATAGATCAATGGAACATAATATAGAGCTGAGAAATAAATCCATGCCTATGTGATCATTTAATCTATGATAAAGGAATAAAGAATTTATAAAGAGATAAAGACAGTCTATTCGGTAAATGGTGCTAGGAAAACTGGAGAGACACAAGCAAAAAATATGAAACTGGACCATCTTCTTATGCCATATACAAGAATAGACATAATAATACTTAAAACCATAAAACTCCTAGAAGAAAATATAGGAAATAAACTCTCAGACATTACCCTTAATAATGTTTTTGCTGATATATCCTCTTAGGCAAGGGAAGCAAAAGAAAAAATAAACAAATGAGACTATATCAAACTAAAAGGTTTTTTTTTTTCACAAAAAAAATCAACAAAATGAAAATACTAGTATATCCTACTGAATGGGAAAAGATATTTGCCAATGATACATCTGATAAGGGGTTGATATCCAAATTTTATAACAAACAAACAAACAAACAAACACAAACAAAGAAAACAAACAAACAAAAACTCATACAACTCAACACCAGAAAAACAAACAATCCAATTAAAATATGGGCAGAAGACCAGAATAGACATTTCTCCAAAGAGGACATACAGATGGTCCATAGACATAGGAAAAGATTCTCAACATCACTAATCGTCAGAGAAACACAAACTTAGAACCACAATGAGTTACCACCTCAATCCTGTTATAATGGCTATCGTTGATAAATCAACAAACAAGTGTTGCCTAAGATGTAGAGAAAAGGGAAGTCTTGAACATTGTTGGTGAGGTTGCAAATTGGTGCAGTCACTATGGAAAACAGTATGGAGGCTCCCAAAAAAATTAAAAATAGAACTACCTTATGACCCAGCAATTCCATTCTTGGGTATTTATCTGAAGATATCCAGAACACTAATTTGAAAAAAATATATGCACACCTATGTTTACTGCAGCATTATTCACATTAGCCAAGATATGGAAACATCAAAAATGCCCATCAGTAGACAATTGGGTAAAGAAACTGCGGTACATTTATACAATGGAGTATTACTCTGCCATAAAAATAATGGAATCTTACCATTTACAACATGATGGACCTAGAGAATATTATGCTAAATAAGTCAGATTGAGAAAGACAAATAGCATACAATCTCACTTACAGGTGGAATTTAAATAACAGGATAAATGAATAAACAAAACAGAAATAGACTCATTGATCCAGAGAACAAACTGATGGTTGCTAGACGGGAGGGGGTGGGGAAGTGAGTGAGAAAGGTGCAGGAATTAGGAAGTACAAAGTGATACTCACAATATAGTCACCAGGATGTGAAATACAGTATGGGGAAAATAGTCACTAATGTTTACAAACGATACATGGTGTCAGATGGGTACTAGACTTGTCAGGAGGATCACTTCATAATTTATATAAATGCCTAAGCACCACACTGTACCCCTGAAAGTAATATAAAATAATGTTGAATGTCAACTATAAATATATGTCCCCAAAAATGTATACACATTTAAGAGATGTTCACTATACTCAACCAGTAGTTCGCTATAATCAGAACTGTCTGGATGCTGATGGTAACCACTTTGAACACCTCTTGTAATTGCAAAAGTCACATGTGACTTGTATTCATCTTTTGTTATTGGTATATATTGAGTATTAAAATTTTAATATACTTTTCCTTTCTTAAAATGTGTATACTATTTTTGGATAGTATATATGTGTATACATATATATATGTATACACATATATACTATTATATATATACATATATAATATATACACACATATATATATATATACACATATATACTATACTATTACAATACTATTGACTATATTCCCTATTCTGCTGTACTTTACATTACATATATATATACACATATATATATATATACACATACATATATATGTAATGTAAAGTACAGCAGAATAGGGAATATAGTCAATAGTATTGTAATGGCTATGTATGGTGTCAGATAGGTAGTAGATTTGTGGGTGTTATCACTTTGTGAGTGGTGTAAATGTCTAATCATTATGTTGTTTTGTACATCTGAAAATAATAATAATGGCAAAAATGTGTTGCCAATCAGCTTGGTATAAAAATAGTTGAAATTGATTATTTTTAAAAAGCAAAGTAGGACAAGAGATATTCAACTTCTTGAAACTTTTGGTAGTTACATCACAAATCAAATTTTTTTTTATATTTACAGTATAAAATCCACTGAGATTTCTGTAAATATATCCTATAAAAATAAAGTATTAATTACAGATTTTTAAAATTTCCTCATTATTTATATTCTCATGAATTTTAACCAAGCTCTTTGAATTATAAAATTTTGAATATGAAAATAAATGGAGTAAATAGTATTTAATTTAAATTGAATATATTTATTGATAAAGGTAATATATTTTTGATAAATGTCTCGCTACTAATTTTCTTTTCCAATATTGCTCTAAATTGGAACAAATAACATTGTGAATCTTTTGTTTTAGTTAAAATTTATGTATATTAATGTTCACATATGTTAAATTTGTAATTCAATGAATTTAGGTAAATGTAATCAAAACTCAATTAAGATTTAGATTACTGTCCACCCAGATATTTCTATAAATCCATTTCTAGTCAATTCTCATCATCATAAATAATTTGAGGTCTGATTTTTTTATAGTATGAATTGTATGCCTTCTTCATCTCCAAATAATTACAGTCATATAATATGTACTCTTGTATTTGCCTCTTTGCATTTAAAATGATTGTATGCACCACAATTCATTAATTCTATTTTATTGCTGAATAATATTCTATTGTATATATAAAAATCATAACTTGTTCATGCAATAAACAATTAGAAGATATTTGGCTTATTTCACATTTTTGCCTATTTTGAATAAAACTGCATATACAATTGTGTTTCTGCCATTTTCATCCAGTAATTTATTTTTCCATTTACCTTTTCCTGGGCATTTTGGTTGTTTCCCATTTTTGGTTGTAGGAATATCTCTCCAACAATAATTTTTGTAGAAGTTGTACTGTCAACTTGTTTTTCTTATGGGCTAAATACCCAGGTATGGGAATACTGGATCATACAATGGGCTTATCCTTAACTTTATTTAAAGAAAATATATATGTTCTATAGTGTTCCAACCATTTTATACTTTTACCAGAAAGATAGGAAGTTTTCATTTGTTCTCCAGAATTTCAGACTAATCTTGTCAGCATCTTTTATTTTAACATCCTAGTGTATAATGATATCTCACTGGCACTGCATTTCCTTTATGATTGATGTCATATTCCTTTCAATTTCCTTATTGACCATTCTTTTCTTTTGTGAAATGCCCATTTTATTGGCCTATTTGAGATATTTAAAAGTTTTTATTTTTAATTAGAGATTTTCAAGATTTCATTATAAATTATATATAATAGTCTCTGCTCAGATACATATATTCTATTTCCCCTAACTCCATGGCTGGCATTTCATTTTATTAACAGTGACTTTGATCAGACATTTTAATATTAGTGAAGTCAATTTAGCAAATTTTCTTTGTAGTTTATGATTTAGATATTCTCACTAAAAATCTTTTCTTTAGAAAAAGTTTTTTTTTTTTTCCATGAAGATATTGTTTGTTTTATTCATCTGAAAGTTTCATAGTTTCAGTGTTTAGGTTTAGGCATGTGATCCATCTCTAATTTTAGTGTCTGGAATATAGTACAGTTTGAGATTTATTTATTTTCTCTATCATCCAAACACTACTGAACTGCCTTGGCTTCTTTGTTTAAAATAAACGTAAGATTATCTCTAGTTTTTCTTTTCTGTTTTATCAATGTATTTGATTTTCTTTACACATACCACACTCTAGTGGTTAGTGTAGTTTTATAGTAATTCTTAGACTTAAGTTTATTCATCATTTCAAGATGATTTAGCTATTCTACATCCTTTATTTTTTTCATATAAATATTATAATTAACTTGCCCATTTATACAAAAGAATATTTTTTGTGTGTGTGAATGCATGAAATCTATAGATAAATTTGTTGAGAACTGACCTCTAAACAACACTGAATTTTGCAATTCATTAGCCCATTTCATTTGTCCATTTATTTTTGTCTTCTTAAATATTTGCTTTCAATAATTTAAAAGGTCCTGGTAACATCTTCTATGTATTTTGCTTAATGCAGTTTTAAATGTTTTATATTTTTGGATGCTATTTCAAACTTATTTTAAAAATAATTTCCATCTGAAAATAATTTCTAGCTTTTGCTTCTAATATCTAATATGTAATTATTTTTTTGTATATTGACCTTGTATCCTACAAGTTTGCTAAACTCACTTACTGAATCTAGTAGTTTTGCAGATTCCATAGGATTTTCCAGATAAGCAATTATGTCATCTGTCAAAAGGGAATTATATATCTTTGTAATTTTTTCTGACTTCTTTCTTTCTTTCCTTTCTTTTTTTTTTTTTTTTTTTTTTGCCTTACGGATATGGCTAGGATCTTTAGTACAGTACTGTGTAGAATCAATTCTAGTAGATATCTTCGCTTTTTTTTTTTTTTTAACTTAGGGCTAAAAAGTTCAGCATTTAACCAATAAGTATTGTGTTAATTGTTGGTTTCATGCAATCTTCTCACAATTGAGGAGTCTTTCTAGTTTCTCAGCCTTTTTATCAAGAATATTGCTCTAGCATAAACTGCTTTTAAAACTATAACAAATTATTTTTCAAACGTCAAAAAACCTTACGGAAATTTTAATTATGAAATATTTCAGTAATCCAAATATTTACTTTCATTATATGAATTTGTAAACCTGACTGATACAGTCTTCTATTAACATAGGGTTTTGACTTATGTGGATTGAACTGAGTGTTAATTCAATAAGTAAAAGATTACTCTGAATATTCTATATTATTTATGAGAACTTTAGTGATATATTTGTTTTTGTAGGTAATCTAAGCCAACACATGTTCTAAATTAAAAACACAAATCAGAATCCATAATACTTTATAATTCTTTATGCTGGTAAAAACTCTGTTGCTAAATAGATAAATCTGCCCACCAATTGAAG
The DNA here is from genome assembly GCF_004115265.2 of Rhinolophus ferrumequinum. NCBI lineage: Eukaryota > Metazoa > Chordata > Mammalia > Chiroptera > Rhinolophidae > Rhinolophus > Rhinolophus ferrumequinum. Next base: position 16,455,571 of record NC_046290.1, read on the forward strand.
AAGTTCTGTACTTTAAACTGCTGTATTAATAATAAAGCCACACCATCATAATGGAGTATCAAATAAGATTAACATTTCTTAGCCAGAATCTTGAAATATTTAAATGAATTTTAAAAGCAATATAAGTTCCTCTAAGGAAAGAATATTTTAAGTAGGAGCACAAAATATGACTAATCTGAACATGTTCAAATTTAATTAAGAAAATTTGTCATTGGTAACCTGGTTCCTTTTCTTATAATTGCCATTGCATAAAAATGTCTGATCCCTATAAATGTTTGATTAGTAAAACATTTTATTACTTACAATAATGCATTTCATAATTGGCTCTGTATGTAGAAGATAGTGTTTTTTGTGAGTACTATAGTTATATAGTGAAATGTTAATTAAAACGGAAGTAGTAAATTGTTTGTTCCAAGTCCAATTACTTAATTATAAAATTAAAACAATATAAAGTTAAATAATTTGCCACTTCCGCTCTCACTGGTATTATAAAATGATATCCAAATGATTTCCAAAATGATTAGCATGGCTCTGACTGTCATGAACTGCAGGATGCCAGGTTATTGAAATCTCGAAACAACTCATAACTATTTTTTTAAATTCCCCATAGTGGCAGTTAGTGCACCAATGCAACATAGCAATATAGGAAAGCACATATTTTGGAAACATTAGAATGGAAAAGATTATTGTCTTCCTTTCATTCAAAATTGCTATTGTAATGGCAGAGATATTTGAGATTTATTTATTTTGGTTTGCTTCAGAATTGACCTTATCAGCTTATAAAGATTATACCATATAGCGTACTTTTGAATAATGCTTTTAAAAGTAGGCCAGAATTAAATTGGCTAACAGAAATTTTTAGTTCAGAATTTACTACTTTTAATCATTCTGTGCTTGTAAGAAATTACATTTAAAACGAACATATTTTTCTGCCCAAACCAATGTGATTCTTCTGATGAATTACAATTATATTGTAAAAAAATAAGTGATATGCATTTCAATGGTAACATAATTATATGGTTGACTGTGTCAAGAAACTAGACCCATTCCATTACAAATAATTCAAAACTTTTATCTTGTTCAATGTAAATGGAACAAAAAACCCACTTAAACAATTAATCTAAAAATGCTTGCCTATATCTCTGTTTACCTCATAACATACTAGTAGACTAACTTTAAATGGGGGGTATTTTACATAAAATTTCACTGAAAAATAATATGGACTATCATGGATTTTAAAATATGGCTAAAAGAAATAATTGTTAGACTTAAGAATTAATTGTTAGTGTTGTCATAATATTGAGTTCTAGAATAATATAGTGATTACTATTGTTGTTGCCTATTATTTTACACCCTGAGGTTAGAACAGCTCTCAGCAATATAGGATGGACACTGGATACATTTTAGAAAGACCATAAACACTTTAAGGAACATGAGTTGCTGGAGTATCCATCTTTCAAGATGAACAATGATGTCCACCCCCTGGTATTTATAACCTTGCAGTTTTCTCCCCCATTGTTCCAGGGTTGTTCTGTGCGAATAACAGAATATGGCAAAATGTGATGGTATACCACTTTTGGGATTCGGTTATAAAAAGCTATGATACTGTCCTGGCTTCTCTCTGGCTCTCCCACTCTCTCTTTCACTTGGATTACTTCCTTGGAGGAATCCCTTTGGTGAGCAGGCCTATGGAGAGATCAACGTGGCAAGAAATGAAAGCCTCCTGCCCTGTTATGTGAGTGAGCTTATAAGTGAATTCTCCAGGCACAGCTGAGCCCTGAGATGAGTGCAACCCCAATAAATTACCTCGTGAGAGACCCTGAACCAGATCATGCAACTAAGCCACTCTCAAATTCCTGACACTCAGATAATGTGAGAGATAATAAACATGGGTTGTTTTAAGCTACTAAATTGTGAGATAATTTGTTACAGAGCAATACATAATCAATATAGTAAGGAAAAAAAAAGCTCAAATATAGTGTTGTGTCACTTAATGATGGGTATGCATTCTGAGAAACACATTGTTAGGCAATTTGTTGTGTAAATATCATAGAGTACATTTACACAAACCTCGATAGTGTAACCTGCTGCACACACCTCGGGTATATGGTGTAGCCTATTGCTCTTAGGCTATAAGTCTGCACATCATGTTACTGTACTGAATACTGTAGGCAACTGTAACACAATGGCAAGTACTTGTGTATCTAAATGTATCTTAACATAGAAGAGGTACAGTAAATACATGATATAAATATTGAAAAATTTACTATGGATGGAGCTTGCAGGACTGGAAGTTGCTCTGGGTGAGTCAGTGAGTGAGTGTGAGTGAGTGTGAAGGCCTAGGACATCACTGTACACTGCTGTAGACTTTAGAAATATGCACACTTAGGTTACACTAATGTTATACAAAATACTTTTCTACCTTCAATAATAAAATAACCTTAGTTTACTGAACTGTTTTTACTTTATAAACCTTAATTAAGAAAAAAACACCAAAAAGCTTTTGACCCTTTTGTAATAACGCTAAGCTTAAACACAAACACTTTGAACAATTTTACATATTTTTTTCTTTATGTCCATATTTTATAAGCTTTTCTATTTTTAAATGTTATTATTATTATTTTTTTTAACTTTTCAACTTTTTTTGTCAAAAGTTAAGGCTCAAACACACACGTGAGCCCAGGTCTACACAAGTTTGGGACCATCGATATCACTGTCTCCACCTCCACATCTTCTTCCACGGGAAGGTCTTGTGGGGCCGTAACACGCATGTCATCTGCTGTGATAACAAGGCCTACTTATGGAATTTCTCCTGAAGGACTTGCCTGAGGCTCTTCTTGAAAACTCTTCTCTGAAATATGTCCATGGTTTGTTTTGTTTGTTTCTATTTTTCATCATAAATTTGCTTGTAAGCAGATAATGCACCATGAACATTCCTATCTATCCAACGAAAACCTCCCACTGTTGGGTTTCATGTTTTTAAACTTTTTAGTAGCTTGTTGAGGTCTGCAAATACTTCTGTTAAATCCTTCATTGCAAATTTTCTCAGGGGTTCTTCTTTCTTTTCTCCTGCAGGTTTTTTGTCTGTCTGTCTGTCTGTTTGGTTTTTTTTCTCTTGCCTCTTTTTCCATTATGCATTCCTGTTCCAGTTCCAACAATTCTTGATTAGTCAACTCCTCAGAAACCCTCTAGGATCTCCTCAATGTCACCCTCATCCACACCCAAGTTAAGGTTGTTTGCAATCTCATCCACAGCCTTGTTGATTTTTACACCCTCTTTATCCTTGGCAAATCCTTTGAAGTCATGGACGAACCTCCAGGGTGTCTTCTTTCAGGTGCCATTTCATACATTCCTCAGAGATATCACCTGCAGCCCAAGCCAGGTTCTTGATGTGGTCATACATGTAATCCTTCCATGATTGCATCAGTGTCTTCTCAGTGTATTCCTTAGTTGTAGCAATAGCCTGGGCAAAGGTCCTCCTCAGGTAGCAGACCTTAAACGCTGCTGGAACTCCATCCATTGCTTGGATCACAGAGGTGGTGTTTGGAGGGAGAAACACCATTTTGATATCGAGATTAAGATCAAGAATAAAAGGTAATGTCCTGGGGTATTATCAACAATAAATGACTCCTTGAAAGGTTTATTATATTTCAAACAGTATTTCTTCATTTTGTGAGCATAGTGATTCCAGAGGGCATCTTGGAAGAGGAGCTGCGTCAACCACGACTCCTTCAGTTTCTGTAGTGCACTCGCAGTGTGTGCTTATTGAGATGATGGAAGGCCTGGGGTTCTCACTGTACAAGATCATAATGGGTTTCAATTTGCAGCCTGTAACATTGCCCCCAAGTATGACTATTTTATTCTGTCCTTAAAATCCTCGAAACTTGGTATTGACTTGGCCTCCTTATAGATAAAAGTCCTTTCAGGCATCCATTTGCAGAGTAGGGAGATTTCATCTATATTGAATATTTGCTCAGGCAAGTAATTTTCTCCACAATCAGCTTACGGAGAGTTTCCAAGCATTCTTCAGCTGCCTTCAGATCCACATTCACAGACCCACCACCATTTACTTTTAAATTATGTAATGAATAACAGTTCTTGAATTATTTAACCCACTCAGAGCTAGCAGTAATTCGACATCATAGTAAGGTCCAGGTTTCTCTTTCAACATCACAAACAAACTTTTTGTTTTGGCCGTGGTCGTTATGGTGCTGAGAGGGATACACTTCTGTGTCTGGTTTTCAACCCAGGGCATTAGACATTTCTCCATTTATACATTTATATAAAGTATCTCCATGATATACATTTGAAGCCCTTCTCAAAATTTCATTAGTCTTGTTGCCTTCAATTCAGTAGATCTTTTAACAGCTTTCATCATTTTGCTCTTGTTCTGGAAGGTTGAAGCTATAGTGGACTGGGACATGTCTGACTGACGAGCAATAGCCATCACTTATTTTCCACCTTTATAGTCCTTAATCATTTTTAATGATGTTTTCTTGTCCGTCACTCAATGTGGCCTCTTACTGGCAACATTAACAGTGGATTTTGTACACTTAGGGGCCATCGTTCACAACAGGAGATGAAATCAAGCACAAGAGAAAGATAATGCAATCCAGAGATGGGATTATAGGAGATGCATAATATGTCATACTGTTTACAAGAAACTTTTTTTTTAATAAGTAGAAAGAGTTTACTCTATAATAACAATAAAAGGTATGGTATAAATGCAGTAAATGCATAAACCAGCAACATAGTCATTTATTATCACTATCAAGTATTACTGGAATGTACTGTATATACATGCATGTGCTATACTTTTGAATAACTGGCAGTGTAGCAGGTTTGTTTACAGCAGCAACACCACAAACACATGAATATGCCCTGCACTATGATGTTACCACAGTTGCAACATCAGTGTGCAACAGGAATTTTTAGTTCCATTATAATCTGAGTGACTCACTCCAACATATGTGGTCCATCGCTGATTGAAATGTCATTATGTGACACATGGCTGCAATTCAGTGCACATTTTTAATATTTATGATTTCAGTGAGCATTTAATCCTTTCCCCCTATGTTCTGTACTAGGAGGCACTGTTGTAATTATAGTTGTGTGACTAACTCAATGGAGTTTTACAGTAGAGGATATCGCCGGCATGTATTTTTAGGAACATATTAGATAATGCAAAAATATTAATATAGATAACATTAATAACACTTAAGTAACATTAGACTTTAAAATGTTTTTCCATTTATCTAGTAACCAACACCGTTCATTGATATCATGTCCTCCAAAGATAAAACATGTGACGTTGCTAAAATATTTTGTCCTCTCTCGTGTCATTTTTTTCATGACTACTTATGAGGTTATTGAGATTTAAGAGTAAGGGCTTATATGAGTATTACACTAATCCTATTACCCCTAAAGTGATATATTTTGGGAGTTCTCAGAGTCATTTCAAGTTAAAGATATTCACTCACACACTTATCTAACATGTTTTCTAATTACATGGAAGCAAAAGCTAATCCCCTTGACTTCAAATGCCAACTGTGTACATGGTAGAAAACACACTAAGAGAAAAAGAAGATAAATATTCTTTAATTATTTTCACTTGGGACTTATTAACATTAGTTTCATTCTTTTACCATGATCTAACTTCTGATCATCCTATCAAGTGCTATAATTAACGTAGAAAATATTAAGACATACCACGTGTTATTATTTTTGTAGAAAATAATGTAGAAAAATGTTTTAAGGCAATATTAAAATGATCATTGTTTAAAATTTCAGATAATTAGATTACTTTATTATTTTTGACTTAAAATTTGTTCACTATAGCAACTTGTCATAAAATGATAGATTATAAAGAAAAGTATTCTCCATAAATGAAGTACCTTGAAAAACAGGTAACATACAAGTAATTGATTTGATGTCTACAAATTTATTGTTCTCTGTTCATTCAAGTGTCAATCAAAGAGCTTCTTTGAGAATCCAACTTATGAACCAATTTATCAGATTAGTTTAACTTACTGTATATACTTAAAAATATATATATAACCTTGTTTTGTGAAAAAAATAATAATTATTTACTTAACCTGGCCTTCTATCAGAGTCTAAATAACTGACATTTTACTACATTTATCAGAGGTTGAATCTTCATGCACAAAACTAAGGAGCTATTGTGGTTAATTTAAAATATATACATACATACACACACACACACACACACACACACATATATGTATATACATATATTTACATTTTATTTTGCTTAAGAGTTTCAGCTTCATAAATGGATATTTTGCTTTACCAGTGAAAGTCCAGCTACGTATATTAAATTTTACTCTAGTTTCTGCTTAGTAAATATGTGTCAAATTAGTAGAGACTGATAGTGAATTTATACTATGCTTATAATAGTATAGTTTAAACTCAAGAAGGAATTAATTCTAAGTTATTTAGTTAACAATCATTCATTTTATTATTCATGTTATATTTCTTAGTGGTTTGGGAAAATTTTATATTTTTTATGGAAATAAGTTTCCATAATAAAATTTATTTTGAGTAGCACCTTTATTTTATAATAGTCTTAGATTTATAAAAAATCGTTGCAAGGTAGTCCTGAGAGTTTCCATACACCGTCTCACTCATCTTCTCCTATTATTAACATCTTATGTTATTTTGGTATATATTCGTACAGAGGGAGCCAAAAAAATGTATAAACATTTTAAGGAAGGAAACAACTGCATTAAAATTGTAATACTCAATATATACTCATAACAAAAGATGAATACAAGTCATGTGTATACATTTTTTTGGCACCCCTGGTATATAGTGCTATGTTAACTGCGGGATTTTTGTCACAATGAAAGAATCAATATTATTCTTAACTAAACTCTAGAATTTATTTGGATTTTAATTGTTTTCCCAAATGTTTTGGGTATTTTTGTTTGTTTCTGTTGTAGGATATCATCCAGGATAATGCATTACACTTAGTCACCATGTTTTCTTAGTCACCTTTAGATAGTGACTGTTTCTCATACTTACTTTTTTTTTTTTTTTTAATGACCTTCACACAATTTTGAGAGGGACTGGTCAGGCATTTTGTAGAATGCCCCTGAATCCCTCAATTGGGATTTGTCTGCTTTTCTCATGGCTACACTGGTGTTAAGCATTTCTGGGAGGTAATATTGACATTTTGAATTATTACACACTACAAAATTATTTAACTAGATCATTTTTGAAAATATGAATATCAATTATAGAATATAAGCATTTCCGATATTCATTTATAGTCACATGTTATGTTGAAGCCATACATTTACTTACTCATTCATTTATTTATTTTGCAAAATGTTGTTTTCACAAAGAATATGGTGCTACACATACAGCTATGAACAGACTGTTATATTCACACTAGCATTTAATCCAAAACTGTTCATTTTAATGCAACGGGCTTTGCTGGTAATTGGTAGCACAAAGGGATCATTAACCAGTACATTAGGACTTTCTGATTCACTCCTGTAGATTTCAGGCTTAAGAGGCCATTACATTCTTAATGACCCTAACCAATGAAGGCAGTAGTTTTCCTCTCAAAGGAGAGTCTTGGAGTAGAGTTGTTTTCTTTGATTTATATGCTAACTGGATGTAGTTACTTACAAAGTTCCAATGGTAAATCCAGAAAACACTGTAGATACTATTTGTGCTTTGGGAATGATTCCTGAAGAAAGGCACGATAAGGGAGATCTATTGGCTACAGCTTTCTCCATTTCCAAAAGAAACAAAAAGATTATGATGATAACATATACACAAATTGAACTCTCCCAAATGTTCTCTATGTCTGAGGATAGAGAAATATGAAAACTCAGAGGTAGATTATTCATTGCACAGATTAGTCACAATTTCATTTCCTTAGCTCTTGGGCTAGTGCAAGAATTTGACTCCAGAGGAAGTTTGATTGTCCAAATTTGTGTGTTCCACAAAGTTGACTTGATTGTCCTTTAAATGTCAAACAATATTATTTGATTGTTTCTTTATCTGATGTAAACACATTTCTACTTGATGCAATCAGCAAGAACAAAACTGAAAGGGACTGTTTGTCTTTAACTGCAAACTTACTAAATTTCCATTATGCTGTTTTACTCAACCATGTTGTTTTATTTGTTGTTTCTCTGTTTCATTTTATAACAAGGTACAACATAGTTTTCTACTTGTCTTTAATGGTTTTTATAATTCTCTTTAGTTGAAAAGACTTAAAAGCAAAATTATCAGGGCCCTGAAAAGCAAAAACACTCCTTCCACTCTGTTATGCTATTATGAACGAGGTGCAAACCAATTTGAACACTCTTGTCAAAAATTATAGGAAGACAAAATTTTGTTTTAACATAAGGATTATGTGGTTTGGTGCTACATACAAGGTTTCTTTGAATGTCTTATTTTGGATAATCCATAAATATGTTACACTGCTCAGTGTTAAAAGGGGAAATGAGGAAAAATACTCGTGAAAAATTTGATGAATTTTTCAATTAAAACAGATTGCTATATTTATAAAGATCATTTCAGAATTCTAAAGAACAAAATAGATATGTTTGGGAAAACACAGTCATCTACAGAGTGCAATCATTATTTTAATAATATCCCAAACAATCTTCTGACCCAAATAAAGACCTACTTTTCCTAAAATAACGTTTGTGGTATTCTACAATATAACTTTAAGTTGCTTAGGTAAACAACACAGGTTCTGGTTTCTCATCTACCTCTCCATTCTTTTTTTTTTTTTTGGGGAAAAAGATAATTTTAATATTTTCCTCTATCATATTAGCATATGCTTTTTTTGTTGTTTACATAATACTTTTTTAAATTAGTTTCAGGTGCTCAAGACAAAGTAATACTTAGACGTTTATCATTTACATCCCTCACACTGTGTGAACCCCTCTCCCCCATCCACTATCCCTCTGACATCGCACACAGCCATTACATTTCCACTGTCTCTATCCCTAATGCTGTACTCCACTTCTTGTAAGTATATACATACATATATGTATATAAAATTATATATAAAATTATATATAAAATTATAGTTGGCATTCATTAATGTTCAGCTTCAGGTGTACAGTGCAGTGATCAGGCATCTACATCATCCCTGGGGTGGTCTCCCAAATGGGACAAGTGTCCATCAGATACCCTACAAATTCTTTACAACATTATTATTACATTCCCCAAATTAATTTTCAAAACCCCGTGGCCATCTTGTGGTTACCGAAAGTTTTCTAATCCCCTCACCTTCCCCCTTATCCCCATCCCCCCGCCCATCTAGCAACCCTCAGTTTTTCCTCTTTGTCTCCAAAACTGTTTCTGATTTGTTCATTCACTTATTCTTGTCTTTAGATTCTACATATAAGTGAGATCATATGGTATTTGTCTTTCTCTGCCTGACTTATTTCACTTAACATAATGTTCTCTAGGTCCATCTATGTTGTTGCAAATGGTAAGATTTCTTTCTTCTTTATGGCTGCGTAATACTCCATTGTATAAATGTACCACAGTTTCTTAATCCAGTCATCTACCTATGTGCATTTCGGTTGTTTCCATGTCTTGGCTATTGTGTATAGTGCTGCAATAAACATAGGCGTGCATAAAGATTTTTGAATTAGAGTTTTGGATTTCTCCGGATAGATACCTAGGAGTGGAATCACTTGATCATAAGGTAGTTCCATTTTCAGATTTTTGAGACATCTCCATACTGTTTTCCATAGTGCTGCACCAATCTGCAATCCCACCAACAGTGCAAAAGTGTTCCCTTTTCTCCACATCCGCGCCAGCACTTGTTTGTTGATTTATTGATGATAGCCATTTTGACTGGGGTGAGGTGGTATCGCATTGTGGTTTTTATTTGCATTTCTCTGAGGTTAGTGAGGTTGAGCATTTCTTCATATGTCTGTTTGCCATCTGTATGTCCTTTTTAGAAAAATGTCTCTTCATGTCCTCTGCCCATTTTTTAATTGGGTTGTTTGTTTTTTTGGAGTTAAGTGAGTTTTTTTATAAATTTGTGATATACCCTTATCAGATATAGCATTGGCAAATATCTTTTCCCATTCAGTAGGATCCCTTTTTGTTTTATTGATGGTTTCCTTTGCTGTGAAAATCTTTTTAGTTTGATGTAATCCCACATGTTTAATTTTTTCTCTTAATTCCCTCGCGCGAGGGGATATATCAGTAAAAATCTTACTCCAGATAATGTCTGTGAAGTTTCTTCCTATATTTTCTTCTAGGAGTTTTATGGTTTCAGATCTTACATTTAAGTCTTTAAGCCATTTTGAATTTATTTTTGTATATGGTGTAAGGAGGTGGTCCAGCTTCATTTTTTTGCATGTGTCTGTCCAGGTTTCCCAGCACCATTTATTGAATAGACTGTCATTACTCCATCGTACATTCTTGCTTCCATTGTCGTAGATTAAATGGCCATATAGGCGTGGATTTATTTCTGGACTCTCTATTCTGTTCCATTGATCTATGTGTCTGTTTTTATGCCAGTACCATGCTGTTTTGATTACTGTAGCCTTGTAGTATAATTTGATGTCATGTATTGTTATACCTCCCACTTTGTTCTTATTTCTCAAGATTGCTGTGGCTATCCGGGGTCTTTTATGGTCCCATATAAATTTTAGGATTATATGTTCTATTTCTGTGAAAAACGTCGTTGGTAGTTTGATAGGAATTGCGTTGAATATGTATATTGCCTTAGGCAGTATGGACATTTTAACTATATTAATTCTTCCTATCCATGAACATGGTATGTGTTTCCATCTGTTTGTATCTTCTTTCATTTCTTTCTTCAGTTTCTTATAATTTTCAGAGTACAGATCTTTCACTTCTTTGGTTAAATTTATTCCCAGGTATTTTATAGTCTTTGGAGCAATTGTAAATGGGATTGTTTTTTTAATTTCTCCTTCTGATGTTTTATTATTGGTATATACAAATGCAACTGATTTCTGAATATTAATTTTGTATCCTGCTACTTTACTAAATTCATCTATCAGCTCTAATAGTTTCTTGGTGGAGTCTTTAGGGTTCTCTATATATAGTACCATGTCATCTGCATATAATCACAATTTTATTTCCTCCTTACCGATTTGGATGCCTTTTATTTCTTTTTCTTGTCTGATTGCTGTGGCTAGAACTACCAGCACTACATTGAATAGAAGTGGAGAAAGTGGGCAACCTTGCCTTGTTCCTGATCTTAAGGGGAATGGTTTTAGCTTTTCCCCATTGAGTATGATGTTAGCTGTGGGTTTATCATATATGGCCTTTATTATGTTGAGATATGATCCCTCTATTCACACTTTCTTAAGGGGTTTTATCATAAATGGCTGCTGGATTTTATCAAATGCTTTTTCTGCATCTATTGATATGATCATGTAATTTTTATTTTTCATTTTGTTAATATGGTGTATCACATTAATTGATTTGCGGATGTTGAACCACTCTTCCATACTAGGGATGGGATGAATCCCACTTGATCATGGAGTATGATCTTTTTAATGTATTGCTGAATTCTGTTCGCTAATATTTTGTTGAGGATTTTTGCTTCTATATTCATTAGAGATATCAGCTTGTAGTTTTCTTTTTTTATGGTGTCTTTGTCTGATTTGGGGATCAGGGTGATAGTGGCTTCATAAAAAGTGTTTGGGAGTCTTCCCTCCTTCTGAATTTTTTGGAAGAGCTTGAGGAGAATAGGTGATAATTCTTTTTTGAACATTTTATAAAATTCACCTGTAAAGCCATCTGGTCCAGGGCTTTTGTTTGTTGGCAGATTGTTGATTACTGATTCAATTTCCCTGGTGGTAATCAGTCTATTCAGGTTTTCTGTTTCTTCTTGAGTTAGCCTTGGAAGGTTGTACGCCTCTAGAAAGTTGTCCATTTCTTCCAAATTGTTAAATTTGTTGGCATATAGTTGCTCATAGTAATTTCTTAAAGTTTTTTGTATTTCTGCAGTGTCTGTTGTCACTTTTCTTTCATTTCTGATTTTATTAATTTGGGTCCTCTCTCTCTCTCTTTTGTAATGAGTCTGGCTAAAGGTTTGTTAATTTTGTTTATCTTCTCTAAGAACCAACTCTTGAATTCATTGATCTTTTGTATTGTTTTTCTGGTTTCTATTTCATTTATTTTCACTCTGATCTTTATTATCTCCTTCCTTGTACTCCCTTTGGGCTTATTTTGCTGTTCTTTTTCCAGATCCCTTAAATGTGAAGATAAACTGTTGATTAGTGATGTTTCTTGTTTCTTTAGGAAGGCATGCAATGCTATGAATTTCCCTCTTAGGACTGCTTCCGCGGCATCCCATAGATTTTGGGTCGTCGTGTTTTCATTTTCGTTTGTCTCGAGATATCTTTTGATTTCTTCCTTGATCTCCTGGTTGACCCATTCATTATTTAGTAACATATTATTCAGCCTCCATGAATTGGTGTGCCTTCCAGTTTTTTTCCTGTAGTTCATTTCTAATTTCATAGCACTGTGGTCAGAGAAGACAATTGGTATGATTTCAATTTTCTTAAATTTATCAAGACTTGTTTTGTGGCCTAACATATGGTCTATCTTGGAAAATGTTCCATGTGTGCTTGAGAAGAATGTGTATTCTGCATCTTTGGGATGAAATGCTCTGAAAATATCGATTAAATCCAAGTGGTCCAATGTGTCATTTAAGGCTGTTGTTTCCATGTTGATTTTCTGTCTGGAAGACCTGTCCCTTGTTGTCAGAGGTGTATTGAAGTCCCCTACTATGAGAGTGTTACTGTTGATCTCTGTCTTTATGTCAGTCAATATGTTTTATATATTTAGGTGCTCCTATGTTGGGTGCATAGATGTTTACTAGGGTTATGTCCTCTTGTCAGATCGATCCCTTTATTATTATATAGTGCCCATCTTTGTCTTTTAATATGTTCTTCATTTTCAAGTCTATTTTGTCAGATATAAGTATTGCAACTCCAGCTTTTTTCTCATTTCCATTTGCATGAAATGTCTTACTCCAACCCTTCACTCTCAGCCTGTGTGTGTCTTTTGATCTGAGGTGAGTTTCTTGTATACAGCATATACAAGGGTATTGCTTTCTTATCCAGTCAGCCACCCTATGTCTCTTGATTGGAGCATTTAATCCATTTACATTTAAAGTGATTATTGATAGGTACATAGTTATTACCATTTTTTAAAATTGTAGTTAGATTATTTTCATCTTTCTTCTATTTACAGAAGTCCTTTTAGTATTTCTTGCAATGCTGGCTTGGTGGTAATAAATTCCTTTAGCTTATTCTTTTCTTGGAAGCTCTTTATCTCTCCATCAACTTTAAATGATAGCCTTGCTGGATAAAGCAATCTAGGTTGTAGGTTTTCATCACTCTGAGTATCTCCTGCCACTCCCTCCTGTCCTTCAATGTTTCTGTAGAAAAGTCATTTGATAGTCTTATGGGAGTTCCCTTGTATGTAACCCTCTGTCTTTCTCTTGCTGCTTTTAGGATTCTCTCTTTGTCTTTAACCTTTGCCATTTTAACTATAATGTTTCTTGGTGTGGGCCTGTTTGGGTTTATCCTGGTTGGAACTCTCTGCACTTTCTGGGCTTGTATGTTGGTTTCATTCGTCATGTTAGGGAAGTTTTCGGACATTATTATTTCAAATATGTTCTGAATCCCTTGCTTCCTCTCGTCACCTGCTGGTATTCCTATGATGCGCATGTTGTTTCGCTTGATGTTATCCCAGAGGTCTCTTAAACCATCTTCATTGTTTTTTATTCTTTTTTCTTTCTGTTGTTCTGTTTGGGTGATCTCTGCTAACTTGTCTTCTAAGTCGCTGATTCGATCCTCTGCTTCATCTAACCTACTGTTAATTCCTTCAAGTGAGTTCTTTATTTCAGTAATTGTGTCCTTTAGTTCTAACTGGTTGTTTATCATGATTTCTACATCCTTCTTTATGTGGTGTGTAAGCTCTTTAAACATTTTTATCATCAGTGTTCTGAACTCTGTCTCTGATAGGTTGGTTACCTCTGTTTCATTTGGTTTCATTTCTGGAGTTTCTTCTGTTCTTTTATTTGGGACATGTTTCTTTGTTTCCCCATTCTGGCTGACTCTCTGTGTTTGCTTCAATGTAGTAGCTAGATCCCCTAGAGTTCTTAGTTCTTGCTGGGTTATCTTATGTAGTATGTGTCCTTTATATTTGACATGCACTACAATTTGCTTTGAAGGGTAGAATAGGCACTGGCATCAGTGCATAGCTTCCCAAGGGGTGTACTGTGAAGGTGACTGAAGTGATATTCAGCAATGAGGCATGTAGCACTTTCTCTAGGATGAGTTTGCAAACTTAATTGTCAGAGTTTCATACCGTATTTCCCCCCAAATAAGACTGGGTTTTATATTAATTTTTGCTCCAAAAGATGCATTAGAACTGATTGTTCAGATGGGTCTTATTTTGGGGGAAACACGGTAATATAATGTGATAAGTCCATTATACCTCAATGACAGTAATTTACCAAATATAATAATGATCTTAAAATTAAATAATGGAATATAATATAAACATATAAAAATCAGTATGTCAAAGGCAAAACTACAGCAATAGTAAAAAGGTCAGTGGTTGCCAGGGGCTGGGGTGGGGAGGAGGGGCAATACATGGCGCACAGAGAATTTTTAGGAAAATGAAAAGTACTCTATGATACTATAATAGTGGATACATGATATTCTACATTTGTCCAGATCCCTAGAATGTACAACACCAAGAGCGAACCCTAATGTAAACTATGGTCTCTGTGTGACGACGATGTATCCATGAAGGTTCTCCATTTATAACAAACGTACCACTCTGGTAGGGGGTCAGAGTTTTAATAGTGGGGAAGGCTATGCATGAGGCACGGCAGGGCTATATGGGAAATCTCTGTATCTTCTGCAACTAAAACTGCTATAAAAAATAAAATTTATTTAAAAGTGTAATAAAAGAAATAAATATGTCAACAAATAAAGCATACAATGGGGGAAATACATAATAACAATATTTAAGTCCTGAGATGTTCATTTGCCAGTTCATTCTTAGTAAATAGTAGATATATATCTTCATATATATATATATATATATATATATATATATATATATATCTTCATATTATCATATTAGATGAATTGGGCTCATTCTTCAATTATGATCTTATAATGAACTTATTTTCTAAAGAAATTCAGTGATACATAGTCTGACTATTTATGCAGGTGATACTTAAAGGTAAAATTATGATGAATCATGGTGGACTAGCATAAAAGTAGAGATAAAAAGTGGCATTGTTTTGGGAGTTAACTATTTATCACTCTGCTAAAACAGGGTAATAGATGATGCATTTTGAATAAAATTTTAAAAGTGACTTGGAGGTATCACAGTAGTGATCTGGGACTCTAGCTCTTTAGACATCTGATCTGTTGAGAAAAGCAAAACAGCAAATTTATTCAAAAAGAATTGAGATTGTACTCACTGGACACACACCTCAAGACTCAAAAGGCTACAAGCTGCTATTATTTCAAAATAACCTTTTCTGATATTCAGCTTCACACATATATTATTTTTATAGTAACTTTCTAGTAATTACTTTGTTACCTAATGATATACTGTGTTCTCCTTGAAAGAAGAGCACTTTAATTTGTTTTTGTTTTTGGAAATAGAATAGGCTAATTTATATTGCATGCAAAACAACTCTTAAATATTATTTATGTAAAAGAACAACAATAGTATACATATATATATATATATATATATATATATATATACACACAATAATGAATTGTCTCATGTGATTATGAAGTTATTTCTTACTCAATCCATGTGGATAGGCAAGAATTTTGTATTTGTTATATTCAGTCAAGAACCCAAGATGATCTAACACGAAGTTCTGTGATTCACTTTAACTGAGAAAAATATATGAAAAAATTATGACTCAGCTTTGAAATGCTTCAAATCTGTAAGAAACATTTCACATTGTCATTCTTAACTCTAAAGTGTGAGAAGGGTAGTTTGTCCCTGTGTGAGAAAGAGAGAAATATCACTGTTCATTACTAATGGCTACCAAAGTAAATATTCTAACACTATAGATTGTCATTTTCAGATAAATGAAATATTTATATCTGATTTCACTATTAATAGTGAATATTAGAAAACACAGGGATGCATGAAAATTTTCAAGGGCTGTTCAGTGGCCTCTTTATGTTGCTAGAGAAAAAGGGACCTACAGTAAAAATGAAATCACAACAAATATTAATGAACATAAAACAATAAAACACTTGTTTTGAAATTGTGTTCAGTGCCTTTTAATATGATTTTAACATGTAATGATTAACTGTATATGTTAATTTGATTGGGCCACAGGGGTAGACAGATACTTGGTTAAACATTACTTGGAGTGTGTCCATGAGAACAATTCTGAATGAGATTAACAACTGAATCTTTAAAATAAGTAAAGCAGATTGCTGTTTCCAATGTGGGAAGGCCTTATCCAATCCACTGAAGGCCTAACATAAAGGCAAGTCTAGTCTGCCTTTTCACTTGGACTAGAACTTACATCATCAGCTTTCGTGGTATCAGGCCATCAGACTTGGAGTAAACTACATCATTGGCTCTCCTGGGTCTCCACTTTGGTAAATGTAGGTCTTGAGAGTTTCAACCCTCATAATCATGTGAGACAGGTCCTTATAATAAACATGTGCATGCATGTATGTGTATCTGTGTGTGTGTGAACATGTGTGTTTCCTATTGGTTCTGTATCTCTGGACCACCAAATAAAACAGATTTTGGTGTCAGGAGTAGTTCTAGAGGAACTGAATGATAAGGATAAGTTTTCTGAACTCAACTGGGGTTTCTGAAATTGGCTCTCTAATCTGATTGATTTAAATATGCTCATTTCCGATAATAAAGAAAGCACTGATAGTCTATGGCATAACCTTGCAATAGAGCTACACCACATATTTCCATGAGATACTCCTAGTCAATCATGGATAAGAAGCAAAGAGCAAAGTGACTGATTTATGATACTTTTCAATATTTTCTAAAAACTAAGAAATATAATGAGGTTGTTCCTAATGTCACTGGACCAAGATGAAACTACAGGATAAGCTCAGGCTCAAGCATCACAAAAATGACCTAAGGACATCTATGTGTGCCCTGAAGTAGACCCTATCTCCTGTAGCCACAACACTGAAATTGCTGAAAATCAAACAGAATCTCATCCTGAGACCAACTGACTTAAAACACAAGTTAAACTCCAGTCTGGCAAGTGCCTATTATTAAAGTGAGGACAATGACTGAGAAATAGTGGGTTGTTGAGTTCCTCAGAGTGATCCAGGTACCTGGCAGCAGGTTGATTACATCAGGCTGCTTGCATCACGAAAGACGCAATAATTGTCCTTACTGGAATAGACATCTACTCTGGATATGGATTTACCTTCCTTGCACACAATAATTCTGCCCAACTATAATGCACGGGCTTACGGAATGCCTGTTCCATCACCAGTATATTCCACACAACATTCTTCAGATCAAGGAATTCACTTCATAGAAAAAGAAGTGGTGCAATGGGTCCATTCTTACAGAATTTACTGGCCTTTTCATGTTTCCCACCATCGTGAAGCAGCTAGCTTGATAGGAAAGTTGGATGGCCTTTTGAAGACACAGTAACCATGCCAGCGAGGTGACAATACTTTGCAGGACTGAGGCAAGGTTCTCCAGAAGGCTGTATATGCTCTGAATCAGTGTCTGCTGTATGGTACTATTTTTCCTATAGCCGGTATTCACTGGCGAGGAATCAAGGGGAGAAAATGGATATGGCACCACTCACTATTATCTCTAGTGACTCCTTAGCAAAATTCTTGCTCCCCGTTCTTGTAACTTTATGCTCTGCTGATGAAAACTCACATGAACTTCATTTCTTTAGCTTGGATTTTGTTTTAATCCAAGCTACCTTTGTTTATCCAGATAAAGCTATACCTCACTTGCATTCATTCCCTAGATCCTCTTACCTGTACTTATGCTGTATGTCCACTCTTTTTAATCATTAAGCCCTTAAAACATTAGGTTCTCGTCAACACCAAATTCATTTAAGAATAAAGCTCCAGGTTTATCAGCCATGACAAGGATATAATAACTAAACCTTAAACAATGAGTAAGGGTTTAATACAACAAAGCTAATGCCTTGGCCTGTTACATTTCAGCTCTGGACTCGAGTGCAGAACAGCCCCACGGACCACGTCCCCTGGAAACCAGACCAAACAGTATTATGATACCAGGACCTGAAGCCATGATCCACTGCTCCCTGCCTTAGCCCCATCTGACCCGTGGAGCCCAGGACCCCAACTCGCACAGCAACTGTGATTAATGAGTTTCCCTTATACACCTGTAGCCACTAGATCCCATCAGGGAGCCAGGTTTTTGAGAGCACTGGCTCACCTGTGCCTCCAGACTTGGTGCCAACTCCTCAAATAAACCTTTGCTGCAAACTCCTTCTCCTGTTTTCCTTTGACTTGCATGCGCGCAGGCAAGCAGACCCGTTTGAGTCTGCAGTTACATTGGCCTAGAATTATTGGTTCCGGAGAGAGAAATGCTTCTACCAGGAGAGACAACAATGGTTTCATTGAAGTGGAAGATTCAGACTGCCATCTGGTCACTTTAGTTTCCTCAGGCCTCTGAATCAACAGACAAGGAAAGGACTTACTATGCCGGCTGGAGTGATTGATTCTGATTACTACCTGCTAGGGGAAATTGGAAGACACCAAAATGGAGGTAAGGAAAAGTATGTCTGGAAGACAAAAGGTCCCTTAGGACATCTGTTAGTATCAACATGTCCTTTGATCAAAGGCAATGGAACTGCAACAACCCAATCTAGATAGGACTATCAATGACCCAGAGGCTTCACTATTAAGATTTAGGTCATCTCATCACGTAAAGAACTGTAATCAGCTGAGGTGCTTGCTGAAGACAAAAAGAATACAAAGTGGGTAGGGGGAGAAAGTAATTATAATTACCAGCTATGATGATGTGATTAGTCACAGTTGTGAAAATTAGAAATGAATAGCATGGATATAGAAGTGGATATGTAGAAATTTCACTAAACATGTTGTTCAACATTTCAGTGACCCACCAAATCTAATTGTACGTGAGTAAACACATCTCAAACGGTGTGTACACTACATTTAAACTTCTATCGCATATATTTTAAATGATTTTGAAGTTGAGTTTTTTAAAATTTCAGTTTATTTTCTATTTTAACTTTACATTGTTTAGTTCTAGCTATAAACTCCTCAAATACATTACTTAAACACATTACTCCATTACCCTTTTTAAAATACACACTTATGTAGTGTCAGATATATTTTTCTCATTTTTTGTATGTTGTTTTATAATACCCCTGTTATATAAAAGCCAAATAAAAGCTAAAATTTGGCAACATTTTTCTGTAAAGGAGCAGGTAGTAAATATTTTCGGCTTTATGGACCACATGGGCTCTGCTGCCATTACTTAACTCTGTCATTTTAGTGCAACTGCAGCCACAGATAATATATAAACAAATTACTGTAATTGTCTTGCAAACAAACTTTATTTGCAAAAACAGATGTAGCACTGAATTTGGCACTCAGGCTGCAGTTTCCAAACCGGTGTCCTAGATCGTTTAAGAGTATCTTCCCACGAGCCTCAAATCAGGAACTTCAATGATTAATTCTTTTCAATATGACAACTGCATGTTAGGTGTTCTACAAGAGGTATATATTAACACCTCATGCTATGTATGTAGTCCTCATATAACAAAGCATCCCTTCCAAATTTGTTGGTGTCTAAAGTACATGCCTTATTTTGGAGTTAACCATGTTAACAGCATTTCAGAATCCTGGAGTGGGTGGAACTTCAGGGACACTTTACAGGAGTAATTTTTCACATAATGCCCTCGGGTTATCCATGGAAGGTGGTAATGACTGAACTTCCAAATATCGGTGGGAGACAGCACATCACAGGATAAGTAAATTGTTCTTGGCACCTGGACTGTTTACCTCCCTGACTGGGAGGATCATTGCACTAGTAATGCTTTTCCAGCAGGCAGGTTGAAACTTCATGGAGGGCTGCAGCCGTTGGTGATTGCATTCAGCTGTGAGAAACAGAAAACTTGTTTATCACTGACTTAAACAATTATGGGCTTATTTTTCTTCAAACAATTAGAAGACTAAAATCATTTCAATGGCTCATGGGAGTCAGAGCTGAGATTTCTGCAAGTTTCTTGGCCTTCCTCTCCGTGTCCTACTGCTCAGGTTGCTTAAGCTCCAGCCACCAGTTTTACATTGTTAGCAGGAAGAAGAAGTAAACAAGAAGCCTACTTATATTAAGAAAGCAATGTTTGCCCTATTTATAGACATTGCTAGATTTGTGTCATATGTTCTTGCATAGGATATTGGGTAATGTGTCTGTGACCCTGGCGCACAAGAACTGCTGCAAAGAAAACTGATCCAATTGACCATTGCTTGGGTGTCCTAGAATTTGGGTCTGCTAAAAGCACAGCACAGGCGTGCTACCTCTCCACAAGTAATAGAGTCCTAGTCACTGAGGCCAGCTTTCCTCCTGTACCTCCTTTCAAATCTCTGGTTGCGGGAACATTCTAAAGCTTAACAACAAAAAGAATCAACCTTAAAACAAAAATTTGGGTAAATTTGTTATATTAAGTAATACTATATATGTTACATAAATATTTTTAAAATTTTAAACAAAATTAAAAGTAAAATGACACCAGTAATACTCAGAAAGTTTAGCAGAAAAAAAAAATTCCCTTTCATTGTGACAACATATGTTATAATGTTCTGTTTGGGGGACGGGGGAATAAAGTAAGTGCAAGATACACATGGGGAAATTCACCATGAAATTTAGAGGAAAAAGAAGCACGTAAGGTTTCTCATGAAACTTGATGTCATTTCTATGAAAAGCTCAATTTCAAATATCGGCTAGTATTTAAGTAGGTGGCAGGTATCATAACAGCTATCAAAAACAGTACTATTAAGATAGAACAAATACACATAGATATAGATTTCCTCTACATTGCTATTAGCACTGAACAGAAGTTTCAGTCTATGCAATTAGCCATGAAAAGTAAACAAAAAAAAAGGAAGCTGACACTGATTATTGTGTGCAAGTGTTGTGCTGTCTAGGAAAAATATATAAGAGAATAAAAATGAATCCCCAAAAGTTGTCCAAATAAATAGAGAAAAATAGTTTTCTGGTCCAGTCCTATAGCTGCTGTGTCTTTTTTAAAGTCATAAATTTAAACATTAAAAATGATAATTATCTTTATTCTCATTTTATATCAGTTAAAATTTCTGAAACAAGCCAGGATCAGACAACTTAATCTAGACTTGCTGACTTTTCTCAATTCCAGTTTATCATTCAATCAGTCATATTTATGCTTGACATTTGCTCTTGATTTATTCTGGGGCTCCTCTCACTGAAAGTCAATTCTAAGTAATGGAAAGCTTCACGGAGTTGATGGGAAGAGTAAACCCACTTCTTGGTTAGTTCTTCTCTTGTCTGTCCAGTCTCTTGCCTTTTATAACATTTCTGCATTTCATGACATGTTCAGAAAGACTTTCCTATTCCCAGACTGTGTGGTACGTGTGTATGTATGTATGTATTTACTAAAATGCAATATATAACAAATATATTTTATATTAATTACTAATAGTATATGCAATACAATATATATTATATTATATTAAATTATATTATATTTTATACATAATGAAATATTTGTATCTTTGCTTTTATGTCATTTATTTCTGGAATTGTTTTTTTTTTGTGTAATTATGAACTCAAGGGCATTTTTCCAAAATTCTAGTCAGTTTTCTCCAAAAAATGATTATCTTTAAATTTTTATTTTTGTTATAGCAAATTGAGATATAATTCTCTAAGGATTCCAGCCAAAAACAGTCGTTTCTGCCCCAGTCTTTTCAAAATCCAGAAATATTTCCAAAGTCATTATTTTGATTTAAGTTAACGTGCCTTCTGTTTTTTCATTGTGTTCCTAATATAATTACACTATGCATTTCTTAGTATAATTATCAATTCATTGTTCACTGAAATCACTCTTCTCTATTGTTTTCTTTTTACTAAAGATGGGTATTTAGCATTCTTAAATCTCTATCCCAAATTTCAGTCTCCACTTATTCATATTATAGGTGCAGCACAATTGTTTGATATAAATATTCCAACTGTACATATTTATGTCTCTATTAATGTTCCTGCTGATTTTTCTAGTATAACTCTGATTTTGTTTAGTTAATAACTGCCACACTTCTCATTTGCTCATTTTTCTACACATTTATCAAGCATTGATCCCACAATCTACATAATCACTATAAAAACTATTTTGATCCCATTTTATTGAAGGTTTTGTTGAATTTGTTCACCTGGTGATTTCTGCTCACCACCTTCTTCTGCATAAAAGTCCTAGAAAGTTTTCAGAATTTTGGTGATTTTCTTTATATTCATTTTTTCCTGGATCTCATCTTCATACTTTTTGTTTGTTCCATCATTTTTAGTGAAGCATATCCTTATGTTGCTTCTTTACAAATGGTCCATATATTGACAGCATGCAAGACTGTCTTTTTTTCTACCTGCAAAGTTGATATAGGTTTTGGTTCATATATATATACATATATATATATATATATATATATGTATATATGTGTATATATATATATATACACATATATATATATACACATATATATTTCTTTTTATATATATAAATTTATTTATTTCTTTTTCTTTTTCTTTTTTGTGGATGCCATTACCACACTGAGGAAGTTTCTTTACATTTCCAGATTTCTGTCAATTTTTATTATGAATGAAAGGTGAATTTTATCCGATTTTCATCTGTATCCATTGATCATATGTTTTTTTTCTATTATTCTGTACATGGAATAAATTACACTCTTTTTTTTTAATTTTTCAATTTTAAGTAAACAACGATACCTAAATTTATTACACAGTTTAGTGAGTTTTGAAAATGATATACCACAATTACAATCAAGAAGTAAAACATTTACACAATTTCATAAAAATTATGTTTCTCTTTGCAGTCAACATCCCGTTACACTTATCTGCTTTCTGTATTTCTATGAGTTTTACATATTTAGAATTTTATCACATTGAATCATATTTAGTCTCAAGTATATCACTTTTTTCCCTCCAAATAATGTTATAAGTTTTATGCAGGTTGTTGGGTATTTTCAGTTTATTCCTTTCTATTGCTGACTGACGTATTATTGAACGATTAGATCACACATTGTTTATCCATTCACCTTTGGATGGACATACAGAGTGTTTCCACTTTTGGATATTAAGAACAAATACTCCTATGTACATTTGAATACAAGTCTTTGGGAGGAATCATTTTTATTTCTTTTAGGTAAACATCTGTGAATGGAATGCTGAGTTATAAAGGAGGTATATGTTTATCTTAATAAGAAACTGCCAAACTGTTTGCCAAACTGATTATGCCCACCATCAAAGCAGTTATATGATTAGCAGCAGTCTAAGTTCAAATTTGCACTGAAAAAAAAGATTTAGGCATTAGTCCTTTTTCTATGCTTCTCACACTTTCAGTTGTGGACTGTAAACATAAGTCTTTTGGATGGTCTGGCCAATTCATCAGGGCAAGACTGGTCTATGATACTATGTGTTGTGAAGCATATATGTGCACTCACACTACACGTGTGCACACACTAAGCATCTGCATGTGTTGTGAGTGTTCCTTACAAGACTATAAATGAGGGGAAAAAATTAAAATCACTCGAGTATATGAGAATTATTTTCTTTGCTTCTTTGAATAAACATGCTCTAATTTCCTAGAACAAACTTATAAAAGAAACTGGGGGTGTATTAAATTCATCTTGACAAATACGAACTTGAATGATTGACAAGATAGTTATAAGTTTCTCAATTACAATTCGTATAGATCAAACCTACATATTCTATAACCAAAGGTCAAAGGATTTGAAGTTTATATCTGAGAATATCCCATGTTTCCCAGTGACTGGGTCTTACTTCTAATACTGATCCTATGATCATGATGGCTGAGAGATTAGACAGGTCATAGATTTTAATAGTAAATTTATAAGTCATAAAACTTATTTCCGTGGTTTTTGAAGCATCTTCTTGAGACCAGCCACATTAGAATTACTTGGAGATACGTTAAAAGTGTAAATTCTTAGGCTGCCGTCTCCCCAAAATAGATCAGAAATTCTGGGGATGAGGATGAATGTCTGTTTTAACAAGTTCTACAGGTGATTCTGATACCTAAATAGTTGCAAACCACTGGCCTTTTTGATGAATTGATATGTCTGTGTAGTAAAACACAAATATATATTTAGGTCACCATAGGGTTTTTTGTTTTTGTTTTCTGTATACACATCATTCAGCAAGTTATTTAAAACTTCCAACTGCAAATAGTTCACCATACTTATAATGTACAGAGTTAATAAACCCTCCTTGAACTATAGATCATTTTCATTCCTCTATCTACACACGTAGCCTAAGCCATTTCCAGTACTTCTGCCTTGGTCTGCTGTTTTAACTTATTTCTAATTTCTTATTACTGTAAACATCTTCCCACACCCAATTTACATATTTTTATCACTCAGTATACCTTTATATTCTTCAAATTTTCATAGACTCTTCAGATCAACTTATCTCTTCAGTTGTCAGTTTCTAAGACTTTCGGTCTTATCTTTCCTGCCCTTTTCTCTCAGGTTGGATTGCTTTTTTAAGAAGAGACAGGTGCTTGAAGCATGCCTGCCTAAGGCTGCTGTCATTTCCTTCACCTGGAAAATTATACCACCGAAACTTTTAAAGAATTCAAGACCTTATTCCTTCTTTCTGTACATTTTCAATCAAGTCAGTATATTTAGAAGCTTAAGAATATTTCTCTGTAAAATTAACAGATGAAGAAAGAACTGGCTCTGGATTCAGAACCCGGGTTCAAATTCTAGGTTGGACAATATTAATTATTTTGCCTTGGGAAAATCAATGAACATTCTGAGACTCCATGTCTTCATATGCAAAGTGGAATAATAATTTCAGACTTTCAAGTTTTTTGTGAGGTTTAAGATAAATTTAGATGAAGCATGCTGCTCCAGACATCAGACATTGCTCTTTAGAGAAGTCAAGAAATGGTCACGCTGTGTATATAGAATTTTGTTAGAAAGCCTATGAAATTAACAGAAGAGTCCAGTAGGCTATATTTTGCCACAGATAAGCATTTTTTCTTCTTCGTCTTTTTTTTTTTCACACTGATTATCAAATGACAGTCTATTTTGTTACAAACTCTTTTAGTTAAAATAATATTCTAAAGGATGGCTTGGCACACAGATGTGTAAGAAAACATAAAATCCCCATTACAATGTAAATTATTGCAGCATTTGTCTGCATAACATATACACAATTGTCAATTATACTGTTGAGAATCGGGTTCATAATAATAGTTAAGACACATTGGGCATTTACATAAAGAATTTGTGCTATTTCATTTAATTCTCAAACAGACACATAGATAGTATTAGCACACTAGTTTTACAGATAAGAAAATGGAATCACAGAGATTGTAAGTAATTTGTCCAAGGACACAGAGGTAGTAGTTGTCAGCCAGGATTTAAATGCCAGCAGCTGCTGTCTGGCACCTATGCTCTAAACCAAAGTGCTCTGCTGTATTTCCAAGTGAAATGCACCCAAAATGACGCATTTAGTTATAAAAGCCATCTCTGTTGTGATGTGTAACCATATGAACTATAGGACTTTTATTACTTGATCATAGTTTCCTAAAGAGAAACCATGCAAAGTATTAAACACACACTCACACAGAAGAATGAAAAGAGGGGCTGGAGGAATAATAGGGGTGATGATGAGTAGGGTAGAATCCATCAAAAGCAGGCCGAGATTGAGATGTGTGAGAAGTGTTCAGGAACTTGAGGTGAGAGTGAACATCTCTCATTTCCTTTGATACTTCCATACCATTCTGTGAGCACTGGTTACTCCTGTTTTGTAGGAGAAGTCGGTGGATTATAAAACTAGCAGTGATGAGGCAGATCTAGACCCCAATGCTTTTGGTTTCCTTTGGGAATGGATGTTGAAGGTTATGACCAATCCTCATATCCAGCCTATTTTTTAACAACTTTATTGAGAGATAATTTAAATGTTTTGGTTTAAAGCTAGGAAAAATAGATGTTAGGGAATAAGACCCTGGTTTTTCGAATTGGGGCTCAAGGGAAGGAAGAAAAAGGAGATATGCTTATTTTCTTCCAAACTATCTAACCTATTTTCTCAGGAAAGAAAAATAGACAACGAAATGGAACAACTGCCTTGTCAGGAGATATAAATGGACTATTGGCTGCAGTATCTTCTTTTAAAATCTCTTAGGAATCTGCTAACAGAGAACAGGGTTTTAGTAAACCCAAATAAAAAGAAACCGAAGGACTGACAGTTTTCTCAAATTTATTTCTGCCTTAAGTTTTGCTTTTCTTATGCTATATCAACTCTGACACCAATGTCTTTTCTTATGAACATCTCTCTGTGTTAGCACTTCAAGGTCTGTGGCAGAACAGAACTCCATGTTAATTTATGGGTCTGAGCACTTTTCAGAAATTGCTATCATTTCCAAACATGTTCAAAATGCCTATGCGACATTTTTCACGAGAAGACTGACATTGGGATCTGCCTGATTGATTGAGGGGAGGGGACAGATGTGGTATCACAGTCAAAGCTGGTTAGAAAATGGTGCAGATGATTTAAAACAGTGTAATAGAAAAAGGATTGGACTGAAGTCCGAGAATTGAGTCTCACTTTTATATCTGCTAGTTAACTTGTATGGCTAGAGTCAGTTCAATATCGCTACATGTTATAACATAAGAAATACAAAACAAATAACATTTACAGGCATACTGCAGATAAAGAGCCAGTCTCCTCACAGCATAGCTTATTACATCTTAAATTCAAGGTAAATGAAAAATTGGTATCACCTACCTTTGCCATTTATTTTCATTTCCCATCAACTCTTCCTTATTTACTGATTCTTTCAGAGTATCCCACCCCCACAGCCTTGGAGATAATGTTGACACATTCTAAATAAAGGTTTGTCATTTAGTAGGGATTTTTTTTTTTTTTTTTTTTAGTTTCTGAACATTAACATTTGCCTGCTGGGCCATCCTGTAAGAAGATATACTCACATCTTGCTAACTATATCCTCAGGGTCCTTGTATTTGGGCAGTTTTATAAGGCTTACAACAAGGTCCTTTGGCATAAAAGGACTTGGCTATGATTCAAGATGGGCTTGCCTTACAGCAAAATAGATTCTGAAGTGTAATACAGGATTTCAAAGTCTTTTTTGGACACTTATTTATTTTTTTATTTATCATGGCTTCAGTTTTAGAGACTTAGCTATGATATTTAATAATGCTTTCTGGAGATTAAATATTTTCTGCATTTATGTCTAGTCATGTGACAGGACAAAAGTCCTCTTTCACATTCCTAATATTCATGATAATTAGTGTTACAGTACCAACTGGTTTTTCACAATCTTTGACTTAGTCTATTTTGTTGTACTTCCAATTAATAAATGACCTGTGAGATTCTCAGATTCTCCAGCACTGACTGGGTGCCCAACAATTCAATTCTCACTCTAACTACACTGAGTTCATGCCAGACACCATGGCTTAGGAACTCAGTTCCACAAGACTGCCACACACTTCAAATGTCA
Source organism: Rhinolophus ferrumequinum (assembly GCF_004115265.2). Lineage (NCBI taxonomy): Eukaryota > Metazoa > Chordata > Mammalia > Chiroptera > Rhinolophidae > Rhinolophus > Rhinolophus ferrumequinum. The sequence goes on from NC_046290.1 coordinate 16,483,364, forward strand.
GCTGCAAAAGCCGTGCACAGACTGCACACACTTCTGCCCAACTGACTGCAAATTTAGGCTTTCCCACAACCTCTCCTTTCTGAAGAGACAAATAAAGAGTTAACAGGAGCAGGTTTGTGTGCTGGTAGGGTGTGGCAGGCAAAGAGTTAACAGGAGGGAGCTTGTGAGTTAGCAGGAACGAGCTTAAAAATTAACCACTTGGCTCTGAATCCCCTGGGTAGCACTGCACCTGCAAGCTGACAAGCACCTTACATCCATCATAGGTGGGACTAGAACAACTCCCAACTGCAACGGCAAACCCCTGCACGCTAACAAACACCCACCATAGGTAGAAACAGAACACTTTCTAATTGCAACAGCAACCCCCTGCAAGCTGACATCCATCATAGATGGCAGCAGGACAATTCCTGGGAGAAGACAATTGTAACGGCAGACCCCTGCAAGCTGACAAGCACCCTACATCCCGCTTAGAAAAATGTAAAACCCCAGCACTTCTTCTCATCCGCACAGCTGTCCCTATTCGACTCTACCCTGGCAAAACTCCCTTTGCCAGAAACCCACCACAGTTCTTTCTATCAGAATGCCCTGGCAAATCTCCTTTTGCCAGTTCCCAACAGAACTCTCTCTGTCTCTTTTTGACTTTCAATAAATCTTTTCTTACTCTTGTAGAGTCTTGTGAATGCTTTCATATTTTGTGAACAAACAAGGGTTAATTCTACGCCAAGACACTTTCAAGTTTCATATTTCACTAGAAGGGCTCACAGAACTCAGCGAAGATACTTTATTTACACTTACTGGTTTATTATAAAAGATGCAACTCAAGAACAGCCAAATGGAGGAGATGCACAGGGCGTAGTATGGGGTGTGGGTGGGGGGCAACATGAGCTTCCCTGCCCGCTCCAGGACCAGCACAAATATGGGTTTACCAACTCATATATTCTCTAAATCTCATTGTTCAGGAGTTTCAATGAGATTTCAATGAGTTTCAATGGAGCTCAATTTCCAGCTCCCCTCTCTTTCTTGGAGGTCACTGGTGAGGCTGAAATTTCCCACCTCTAATACTTTGACCAGCACATTTTTAGCATAAAGTCCAGTGTGCTGGTAAAGGGCTTGTTATGAGTAAGAAAAGGCCCTCCATCACTTGGGAAATTTCAAGATTTTTAGGAGCTTTGTGATAGAAACCAGGGACAAAGACCAATACATTTCTTTTTATACCGCATGACAGTAATTTCACATTACCTATTCACTTTGTTTATTTATCCATTTATTTTTTTTAATTTCATGTATACAAAACACTGTAATAGTTAGACATTTATACCCCTCACAAAGAGATAACCCCCTCCCCCAATCTACTACCCTTCTGATATCGTATATAGCTGTTACAATTCCACTGATTCTATTCCTTATGCTGTACTCCACATCCTGTGACCATATATATATATATATATATATATATATATATATATATATATATATATGTTTATATATTAAATTATAGTTGACATTCATTAGTATTCAGCTTCAGCTTCAGGTTTACAGTGCAGTGGTCAAGCATCTACACAGTCCATGAAGTGGTCTCCCTAATAAGACAAGTATCCTATTCACTTTGGTAGAAGTTCTCCCAATTACACATACAAACAGCTTAAAGTTAACTCCAAGAAATTTACTGATTTTTTCCAGTATTTCCCTTCTCTATGACTTTTATTTATATACTGTTAAATTAGTTAAACAAGGAGGCTGTTAGAATGAGGTGGCTTTAATGCCATATTACCATGAGCAAACCAAAATCTAAGCCTGTAAATGTCTCAGACTATAAAACTGAAAACTAAGAGCAACCAATCACAAACTAAGTTTGAAGCTATAGCCAATCAATAATTCCCTTGCTTTGCTTCTGCTTTTTCTCCTTAAAAGCCTCTACCCAGCTCTTCTCTGTGGAGCACTTCTAAATCATTTTGTTTGGTCCTGCGCCATTACAATTAACTTTTGCTCAAATAAACTCAAACTATTTAATATGCCTCAGTTTATCTTTTAGCAGCACTTAACTTTTTTTGGCTTACTTATAAAGTAAATAATTATCATTTCCTCTGGCTTATTTGTAAAATAAAAATTCTGATTAATTCACAGTGAAATATGAAGTATTTTCTCCTAAAGTTAAGAATGGCAAAGACATTGAAAGATATTGATTCAGAGAATGCTCTCTTCTTTTTTCTCTTCTCTCCTCTCTCTCTCTGTCTCTCTATGTCTCTCCTGGAGTCTCTACTCTCTTTGTACTGTATTATTTCCTCATTTTTATTGCTTCAGTTGTGTTCCTTTGTGAGAAGTTTTATTCCAGGACTGGTCAAAAAATATTATTTTAGCTGAAATAATCACTGGAACCAAAGAATGCATCTCACCCTACTTTGAGAAAACAAATTGCAAATTGCTTTAGTGAAGTTTGGGATTGATTTTAAGCAAAAAACATAGAAAATCAAGAGTCAACAAACTCATATTCATAGTACTACTAACACTGTTTGTTGTTTTTTTTCAGTTTTTTTTTATTTTATTATTTTTTTTTAATTAAAAGCTCTCTAATTTTTAAACCCAGCTTCAGTTGTAGGATTTCCCTACCCCTTGCCCCCAGAACTCTTTATACATGACAATGTGGATTGATGTCTTTGATGCTCAACATTGCCCCTTTTAGGTAATTATACTTCTTCTTTTTTCACATTCTCATAATCACTTGGCCCCGTCCTACTCACATTTCCTAACTTACTGACATTTTCAGAACATGGATCTCAGTTTTTCTTTTGGCCCAACACTTGCTGTCTTTCTAATTGACTTCACATTCCTATGGGTGACATATCCAGCATCTCGGTTTTGAGCATATTTTTCTTTATTATAATGACTTTTTCTCTATTTTTAGCTTGATTATTCCTGATACAATCCAAAAAATTATACCACCTGTAAAATCACTGTCTCAGACCTCCCAAACTCCACCTTACATACTCCTCAACATATAGTTCATTTGCTCAAGCATCACTGTTGAAATAATTCTTCACACTCATTAATGTTTCAAAAACATTCACTCTCTTTTCTCTCTGTCACTTCTGTCTTCAATCCTCTGCGTTTTCACATAACTTGAATAGTTTTCATTTTAATCACTTTCTGCTAATACCGAAAATGTCTTTCATCCTTTCTCTTTCTATTTCTCCTTGCTGACTTTCCCTTCTCTACCAACCCTAAGTGTTCAATTTACTCTGCCCTCCACCCTTTTCTTTGGGCTGACATAAAATTTATTTACATATGATTAGTTGTCTTTTTTCCCCCCTAACTCAGACCTTTATATTTATCGCTAGAGTCACTTATTTATTTGCTTCCAGTATTACTACCTTACACATTATCTATCTCAAAATTTAAATGTTTAACTGAAATCTAGATGTTCTTCTCAAGTGTTGTCCAAATCAGCAAGGGGTACTTCCACGCACCTATTGTTAAGGCAGAGATGTGTCCTGATAGTCACTTGTACCATTGCCATACCCATCTGCCAGCCTGTCCCACAAATTTCTAACTCCAAAATCCATTTTGAATGTTTTCACTCTTCCCATATCCACAGCCACCATCCTCTTTTTTACAAAACAAAAATAAATAAATAAAAATAATAAACTCCTGTCACTTCAGAATGTAACACCTTTCAGTGGTTTCCCATTTTCTTGTGGAAAATGCCAAAATGGTCTGTGACCTACATAATCTATTTTTCTGAAAGATTATTTGATTACTTTTGCCTCTTTTTCACTGTAGAATAACCCTAATACCTTCTTCTAGCCTTTACATATGTCCCATCTCCCTGCTAAGAAACTTTCAGCCATATATATTACAGTGGAATATTCCTTTTCAACACTAACTTGGTTGCTTCCAACTTAACCCTCCGGCCAAGGCTTAAATTTAGCTCTTCAGACAAGTCTTCATAAATACAGATTGTTCAAGATTACATCCTTGTATTATTAACTCAGAATCTGTTAATGTCTTCATGATGCTTATTTTAATGATTATATATTTTTGTGTTTGTTTTGTTTGCCTCTCCCATGTAGCTTTAACTTTTAAAATCGTCCTTTGCTGTATAGTTAATCTTTAACATATTGCTTGCTTCGTACTAGGCAATCAACAAATGTTGTATATAAATGAAAAAGTGAATCTTAAATATAATCTCATATATTCTTGAATTTCATGGTATAATATTTCCATGAAATTACCTACAGTAAAATTACTGTAAACTGATTGGTTCTATTTTTGCATGACTATACTAAACTTTCATTTTGGTATTCTAATGTCATTAAATCAGAATGCTTTGGCCACAAAAAAAAAAAAAGAAAAAGAAAAAAAATAAAAAAAAAAAGCACATTATAAACAAAATCAACTGGCAAAAACCAAAATGAGATAGGGTACTTGCATATCACATATAAAGATGTAATAGCTATCATCTATAAAGAACTATTAAAGTTTAAGGGCAAATGAGCAAAAAACCATTGGAAAAATGGAGAACAAATAAGAACAGACATAGATACACATAAACAAGCAAAAAGATAGCAAGATGTCTAATCTCACTCATAATTAGAGAAATGTGAAGTATAACTACATAGAGATACCATCTCACATATAAGAATAAAAACATTTAACTTTGAAAAGTACACGATATATTTTGGCAAGCCTGTGGAGAAACAGGCACTCTCTCTCATAATAGGTGGGTGGAACTCATTGCTGAAACCATTTGGGGGAATGGGATACCAATATATACTAAAGTTACATACGCATTTACCTTTGACTCAGCAAGTCCACTTCTAGATATTTACCATGACAATTCACCTTGAATATCATAAAACATACATTTATTCACAAAAATTACTTCTAATTGCAAAATACTGAAATTATCTATATGCACAGATAAGAAAACAGACCTGTACAAACTATGGCCCACCCACACATTGGAATATTATAAAGTTAGAAACAAGAATGAGTAGGATTTCTCTGAAGTGATAAGGAGGGATTTCTAGAATATACTGTAAGGTTACAAAACAAAGTGCAAAAAAGTATTCATAACATGCTGCCTTTCATGTAAGAACGGGGAATTATGTATTATATATATGCCTATATATATATATATATATATATATATATATAATTTATATATAATAATATTGTGTATATGGTGATATATATATCTATATATGTATGTATATAAGTATGCATATTTAGTTGTCTAAAAAAGAAACAGGAAGTATAACACAGAAACCAAAAGAATAGTTACCTATGGGGGTTGATAGAGAACGAGACAAAAGTGTAGGAATATGGCAATGATGTAGAAATGACAGAGAAATAAGACGTCTCTGATTACAACCTCTTGCATAGTTTTATTTTAGAAATTTGTTAATGATTCACAAACTCAAAAATTAAATTAAGCAAATAATAAATATTGGAGAGGAATAAAAAACGAAATTGAATACAAAGAAAACAAATAAACCTAACTACATTTCTAATTAATAGTATGTAAACTGAAGGTGGGAGTGTTGCTGGAGGCTCATAGTTTTGTCCAAGAGAGGACTCAACCTGGAGCAGCAATGTCCAACCAGGTTCTTGTCTCTGCTCAAGAAAGAATTCAAGGGTGACACACATGCATGAAAGTACAGAGAATTTATTGAAACGAAAGTACACAGTTAAGATGGAAGTGCAGGTGAACTTGGAGGTCAAGTCGCCCAGAAGAAATCCTGATAAGGGGTTTTTATCTTTCCCAGGATCAAGACTTGGTGACATTCCCTTGTTTTCTCCTTCCCCTGGCAGGGGGGGACCCTCTGTTTTCAGATTTTTCTTCCTTATTTAGCTCCTCCAGAACTGTTATGGTGTCAGATGCATGATGGGAGTCTCAGTAACTGCAGGGCAAATGACATTAGAATCAACTAAAGGTCGGGTCCTGGTCAGAAATGCTGGCCCTGCCGGATAAAACTGGTTCTTGTTTTTCTCTAGCTGCAGGTGCCTACACTGTTTCTTATGAAACTGAAGCAGTTAAGGGATGTGCCTCACATTGTACATCCCTTACAATGGAGGTCAGGGACGTATAATGTAAGGGATGTGGAGGGGAGGTGAATTCCCCAGGCTACTTATCCTGCTTTATCAACATAAAACAAAACAAATAAAACCCAAAAAACCAACCAACTAACCAAACAAAAAAAACCTTTTAAGCAGTTTGTCACCACAAATATGAATTGAAGGCAATATCTTTTTTCCCCCATTCCCCCAGGACTTTATTTATGAAAAACTAATTTTGGCTCAAGTATTTCCAACAAAAGAATGGAATTTTGAAACTGATAAACAAGACAACATTGTTGGTCTCGTATAAATTCTTCTTAAGGAACATACATTGTTTTTCTTCCAGTTGGCTACTCCTAAGAGCAATAGAAAGTAGACTCAAGAAAAATAACAAAATAAAGGCTGTGTATATCCAACTCAGATAACAAATGGAAGATCAGAAATTCTCAGAGACAGCTTTGAGGAGTTCCTTATCGCCTCCAGCTACAGGGCAAATATGATTGAGGACCAGAGCCTGCTCAAAGAGTTGCAGAGTTGCAGTGTCAGTGAAATACTCAGCTCAGAGCACTGATGGGGAAAGAGCGGGTCTCTGAGATATGGGAAGGGAAAATTAGGCAGATGCAGACACAACTGAGAACACTGGACTCCTCCTGCCACACAGACTTCTGAATTTCCCATGCTAGTCGGGGCACAACTTCTAATCCTTTCGTAGGGAGCCAGACTTCCCCTTTATAAAACATTTTCCTTAAATGTACTTGAGAACTGTTTACCATGCAGCAGCTATCCTAGATGTCCTTCATCACTTTGAGAGTCATAGGAGCTGTCCCAGTATATAACAAATGAGAAGACAAAGTTGGCTCCAGGAGGAGACAGTCTAGATACAGAGAAAACACAAAATTTCACCAGCTTGAATTGACAGGAAGCTGGCAAACATGTTTGGGAGCATTAGATATCCTGAAGGTGTTAGACAAAGAAGGATGGATAACAAAACAATAGATGCTACCCAATCTATTTACCATGTGTCCTTACTAGGAACTTAGGATATAATGTTTGGATCCAGCTCCCTGGAAGGATACAAATAGCAGTCACGTTGACTCAGTGAAGCCTGTGTACAACAGGGAGCTGTGGCAATTAGGAAGGTGGTCGAAATATCAGAAGCTTCTTGGGGGTTTGTATAAAAGGAGTCAGAAATTTTATCTGAATTATAATATTAGAATTCAAATGTTGTAAGTAACCTGATCACACAGTCTTTAACCTTGTACTGTGCAAGAGTCTAAAGATCACTCCGTTACTAGGCATTAAGAAAGGCCTTGGTAAGAACGGCATTAGCATTTTAAAAAGCCTATGTGTGGCCATCACCTGTTAGCAGAGGAGGCTTTAATAGACTTGGGTTCCTTAAATCTTAATGGAAACATTGAGATCCAAGATTGCTAAAAGCAGTTAGTGATGCTTGACCTTCAGAGACAAGGTGGATACAAATATGTCAAAAAATGTCAAGATTAGAGCAGCAATAAAAATGTTTTAATGTGCAGAGACCTACAGTGATGGTTAATGAAGCATAAGGTCCTCCAGGATAATACAGACTGATAGCCAACTAAGGGGTTGCATGACATATAGTAGCAGAAACATTCTATGGCTTCAGGACAAAAAGCTAACAGGTGCCAGACCTATGCCAGTTCATATATTCACTGGTCCTCCACTGAGGGAAAAGTCTGGGCAAGATGAAACAGGTCTTGGCAAAATGACACATATCTAAGAGGAATCTTCCCCCCAAATTTTCACAGAAGCATTATCAGACATTTAACCGAAGTGCAATAAAAGAAAAATAAGGACGGTATCCAAATATTTCAGAGGTGTACAGTACTGCTTCTGAATTGCCACTAATATCTGGGCCTCCACAATTGACCATGGTCTGCACAGAGTGAGGTCTTTGATGATAAATGGAGTCTTGCTTTGATTCTTTCTTGCAGTGGGTCGAGTGGGACCACAGATTTATTCCATGGTTAATTTTTTTTTTTTTCAGCGTAGGCTGGGAATAAACATGCTTAATAATTGACAAAACTTCTAGAGTTTCTTCTACATAGGAACCAAATGGAAATCCCAATATCTGTTTTCACACAACAAAATGAAATAGGTTGGTCTTTAATTATTAAATTATTATAAATATTCCATACAAATGAGGAATTTTATATGAATTATACTTCCTTTAGAGTCAAAGATCAGAAAGCTATTTCAACTGAGATTCTGAGGTTATATTAATTTAATTGTTAGTTATTAGTGTTTTCTATAACTGTTAATCCAAGAGAGAAACTTATTCTAGCTATTTACTGGGAAAACTAATTTCTACAATTTTACCTGTACATGTTTGAAGAATAGTACAAATAGAAATGGATTCATTAGATACTTTTTTTTTTTTCACTTTTAGCCTCTTTGATGTAAATACTATAAGGTTTTTAATGCTTAAGCTTTGCCTTCCCAGTTGTTTGTTCGGAGAATTCACTATTCAATCTGTTGTTAGATAATCTCCTTTTCTCACTATTCCACTTTGAGTTTACGCTGCAGGAATACTAAGTGATTTGTGTTCTTCTGTGTGCATCAATCTGTTCATATCTCCCTGACTTGCTCAAATTCCCTCAGCCTTTGAAAGACTTTCTATTACTATCTCTCAACTTAGATATTTTCTATATTTAAAATCTTTTCGTTTTGACCTACCTGCCTACCTCAGTCAGAATTAATCATCTCCTCCTTTTGCTACTTGTGTACTCAGTGAGTACGTCTTGTATTTCACTGACAGTATGAAATTATTCAGAAAATAGATTCAGCACCTGTTTAGTACACCAGGTAAGTAAGCATATCACAGGGAAAAAGATGAAAACACTGATGTTTATTACATTAAAAAAAATGTGAGGTACCACATTTTATCAATTCTTATTTGCACATTTTATAACATTTTAACATATCTAACATTAGAATATATGCTATAATTGATTTCCTTACATTTATTTCACAGCTTGATCTCTCTCTCTCTCTCTCTCTCTCTGGTTGAAATAAGGATGACCTTTTCCCCCTAATTTTCTGGTAATATATATAAGGAGATTTATCTCATTTAATGCTATTCTGCCCAACAGCACAATATGGTGTGATTAATTGTCTTTGCTTTATTTCAAAGTGCTTACAGAGCAAAACCGATCCATATGAATGTCAAGAAGAATTTGGGATGTTTAACCATAACCTACACAATCATGGCAAGTAAATTTAAAATGTTTTCATAATTTTTTTTTAATTAGAAGAATTGATATATGTGTTCATGAAGATATCTGAGGCTTATGGTTAGGGGAGGAAAGCTAATATTAATTCAACACACAAAAACAATTCTTAGTAGAGCTTCTATAAGTATTCACCTGCTACCTTATAAGACAAGGTAATAGATTTCTCTATGATCAGAAGTCAATCACCAGTTCAACATCTGGTGATTTTTCTCGTATAATCCAATTTTAATATTTTGCATTTTTAAATTCTGTCAAAATATTCTTATTGTAATATGTTGTTTTATTTTCAGTTAATTTCAACTACAGATGCTTCTCAACCAAAAATGGGGTTATGCCCCGATAAATCGATAAATCCATCGTAAGTTGAAAATGTTGTAAGTCGAAAATGCATTTAATACACCTAACCTACCAAAATCATAGCTTAGCCTTACCATCTTAATCATACTTAGAAAACTTGGGCAAAAATTATTTCTCTGAGGCTGCTCAGCATCAAGAAAGTATCAAACTGCATATCGCTGACAGAGTGTAAGAGAATGTCAGACTCATAATAGGCAGTCAGTAAACATCTGTAAAATTGAAACACAGCAGAAATATTTTGAGAATTCAAATATCTTTCTTCATCTTGTCCTTCCCCAAATAAAACTCGGTTATCTGTCAAAAACCCATAGCATTTCTTGGATTTTTGGCTTTGGGTAGAAGAATGCCACTGCCTTCTTTGTCATATTTCCCTCTTACATTAGACTTTCCCGGGTGACTTTTTCTTCCTTTTGTTTTTTTAAAGCTGAGATATAATTCAGATACCACAGTTTATTCTTTTGGAGTGCGTATTCACTTTTTCTGAGCATATTCACAATGTTTCACAACCCTCACCACAATTAACTGTAGAACATTTTTTAAATTATTATTTTCACAACCAAAACAAACTTCGTAACCATTAACAGTTACTCCCCATTCCTCCAACCTTTCCCAGCCAAAAGGAATCACCACTCTCTGTTTTTATGGATTTGCCTCATCTGTCTATTTCATATAAATGGAATCATACAATCAATGAACTCTTACGTCTGGCTTCTTTCACCTAACATGTTTTGAAAGTTTATCCATGGTGTAGCATGCAATACATCATGTCTTTTTAATGACTGAACATATTCCATTCTATGGATATGAAATGCTTTATTTTTATTCTATTTCAGACATTACTCAAAGCACTTTACTTAGGAAAACGAGCTATAGATTGCTGGATGTGTCCCTTCACGCTGAAAGTGACAGTGTGAACAGTTTGGAATTGCAATAACAATGGGGACATAGAAAACTAAGGAAACAAATAAATGAGGCAATTAACTCAGAAAAAAATATTCCATGTATAAAAAACGGCTTATGGGCGGCCAGTTGACTCAGTTGGTTAGAATGTGGTGCTCTTGACAACAAGGTTGCTTGTTCAATTCCCCACATAAGCCACTGTGAGCTAGGCCCTCCACAACTGGATTGAAACGACTGCTTGACTAGGAGCTGATGGGTCCTGGAAAAACACACTTAAATAAATAAAAGTTTTTCTTTAAAAAAAGGCTTATATTATGCTACATGGCTTGGGGGTAAGTTGGCATTTACTCAACTGTAATAATGTGTGTGGTAGTGGTGAGAGTGAGGAAAGATGAGAAAAATCTTTGTTTCCATTATGATAAGTAAACTGAAGTAAACTGAAGATACCATAAGTAAAAAAAAAAAAAAAAAGAAATCAGGGAGAAGCAATATAGTATGTGATACAGGGAGGTAAATATCAAAATATTTTTTGTTGTTTTGTTGAGATGATCATTAATTGTATATATCACTAAGTTTTATGGAACGAAGGACAAGATAAAGAAAGATACTTGAATTCTCAATATATTTTATCAATACATAGTGTTCAATGATATGACTTAAGATAATAAATTAGCTATATATCCCTAACTGCTAAATGAGCAGACTCAATCTCTTATCTTTTGATAGATGAAAAGTCTAGGTAATGCTACTTAATTATGAGACTGATAAGATTTATTGTGGGTTTTCAATTACGTCAATGTTCTAAGTCAATACTTTGTAATCCCAGGATGCTTTATTAAATAACGCTGACCTTGTGAAGTCAAAAAAAAAAAAAAAAAAGAAAATTCTGAGAAGCCAGTATGGTTTAATCAAATTAAAACACTATGAAAAAGAAGGTATGAAAGCCCCATGACATACTAAGAGAAACTTAGCTATTAATAGAGCAGGTGGGCATAGATGAATGATCACTGGCTTGAGTTGGAATTTCCCTGGACCAGACAACTAGACATTATGTTCAGTTCAAGAGTCAACGTCACCCACATGCTCTTTCAGACTTCTCCAGTCTAAGATGCATTTTTTTCCCCCTTTGCACTAGGTAAATTATTCTAAACCAAGAAAACTATTGAAAGAGTATCAGAATAAATTACACAAATTCTGTGGTGTTTGTCCGGGGCAAGGAAAGCAAAAGGAAAACAGGAAATTAAAACTACTAACTTAAATTCAGAGTAACAACATTTTGCAAGTCGGTTTTCATCAAAGTATGATAATCGGCTTTGTAATCATCATAATAAGTCGATTTTTGTCTGAGTTTATAATATCTAAAACATTCAATATAATTTGACTTAGATTTGTGATTTTATTTTTATGTTTAGAAAAATAATTTGAATGCATTTTTAGTCAACGTTTAAATATTTAGTGGAAATTAATGAGATATTCTTGTTTTGTTTTATGTTAGCTTAAATCATTTGCTAATAATTAGAAGCCTGATAAACAGTATTTAAAATAATTTAATGATGTTATAAAGAGTAACACATTATTTTTTAAAATAAATAGTTGTGAGTGTGCCTCCTTGTGCATAAAATTTATTCTGATATTAAAGAAAATATCAATGTACTTTAAGCACTGAAAATCTAATAATATCATTTGCACACAATGCATTATTTAGGAACCATGGGAAAATAAAAAGAGCTTATGACAATTCCTAGTTATGAGTTCACTTAGAAGAATTTAAAGTATATGCTTATTTGGTCTTTGAACACTCTTTAGCAATGGTGTAAATAATGGAATGTTAAACTGATTGTGGGAAAGAAACAGTTTTGTGTTTTTTTTCCAGTGTAGACAGAAATGTAGGGCATATGGTTCATACTTGATTTACGTCAAATCCAGAAAATATTTACTTATCGCCACTCTATGTTAATCATTATTATAGACTCTGAAAAGAATGATGAATAAGACATGAGAGAGTCTACTCTCAAGTGAGCTTCAAGTCCAGTAGAAGGTAGCCAGGATGTGCCTGTCACTGAGCAAACAGTACAAAGTACCATGAGATCCCCTCTACCCACTCTGTGCACCTGTGGCTCTAACATCTCAGAATGTGTCCAGGTGAGGTACCTGGGCACACAATACGTCCCCGGCCTGGAGAGCCCACTCCAGCCTCAGGGTGCGTGGGCCACAGGTGTTCTCCTTATCTAAGCAACTTTGTTATACCCTTGTTTTTGCCTCTTGATACACGAAAGTCCAACTATTTATTCCTTGGCTCTTTCATTTCTTACCCTCTCCATGACATTCATATCCTCATCCCCCAGACATATAGAACTACAGCTCAGCAAAGCCCCTTGATTCCATAGCCTGAGGCTGATTTGGGAGGCTACTGTAGGAACCCAGAAAACAAACAAGAGGGCCTGGATGAAGTCGAAAGTAGGTGAGGCAGATTGAAGGAAGAGATTGAAAACATATTTTTAAATACAAAATTGGCAAAATTCTCAAAGCTTACCTTTGGATCTTATGTGAGGGTAAGCTAAAAGAAGACACATTGATTGTGAAGTTCTCCCTTTAACAAGGAAAGTAGTACAATTCTAAGATGGGGCAAATTGGAGACAAGACATGGGATAAGGGGGAAGAGTATATATCTATAGTTTTTGTCTTGCTAAACAAATGTCTATGAGACTCTCAAGAGGGCCTGTATGTAGGAAGCTGGTGTAAGGTAGTTGATCTTACAGTAACTCCACAGAGCATCCACTTAACATGTGGAGAGGAAGTTGATTGTTTTTGTGTTTTGTTTTGTTTTCCTCTTTCTTTTCCTTTCTCTCTCTGCTTTGGACAGGAAAAAGACTATCTACAGTAGAATAAAAAAGCAAGTAATAGTTAACCCCTGGATAAGCATAGGAGAAGCATAAGGGAGAAGATTGAGAAGTACTGATTATTCACTTCATAACAGAAGAGTGCAGTTTATTTGATAGTTTTATATGATATGATTAAGTTACAGAACATAAAATGCTTTAGTATTTATTTGAAAATTCATGTGGTCACTTTGCAGTACATTATTATATGTTTGCCTATGTACCACATCCCGATATATGTATTTTTACTGCCTTGGTCTCTTAAAATATTTGGCGATAAAGAGCAACTTTAAAACAAAACAGAACAGAATAATGTTAATAAATTAATATTAAACAAAATTAGTTCCAGTAACTTGAGCACAGAGTCTTCAACCCACCCTTCACTTTGTTCTGTAAATTCTCTGGCTATACATGTTTGACTCAGCTTACACTGGACAAATAAATGGGGGATCTTCTCACAGGGATCTTTGATGTCATAGTATGTTTACTTGTCCCAGTTATTCCTTTTCAGAAATCCAAAGAACATGTGAGAGCCAATCATTTTTCCTCTGAAATCAGCAATTTAGCTTAGCATATTCTGATTGTAATCGAAAGGTCAATAGAGAAACATATTAACAAATTAGAACCTCGTAAGCAATTGGATAGAATAGATTTATTTTAAAATCTCCTTTACCCCACTCTAAAAGCTTTAGAGCCATAGGATATTTTAATTATATTAAAGTCTCCTCCATGTTTTAAACTAAAAGATACTAAAATCTTCATACTTTAGTATATTACAAAGGATGCTGCTGAGATGCTGCTAGCACAATAGATGTTGAGAAGTTTTGGGAAACAGTTAGAACCTTACTGTTCAAATTATGGGGAATCGATTAGAGAAACCTGTTAAGAGACAAAGCAGTATTAACTAACAAGCTAAAAGATAAAATTAGTGTACAATTTTAAATGTTGTGATGGGAACAGCAATAATATGAGACCAGGCAGAACGTTTCTCCACTTTCCTTAATGATTGGTATAGTTCTCTGATGCAGAGAAAGATACATGGTCACATGGCAAGCTTGGCAGGGTTTGGGGAATGGCAACAAGTGTGGTGGGGTGTTTCTGTACGATTATTTAGAACTTTTGACACGTTGCCTCTATAGCCTCAAGAAAGCAAATTCCTCTGTTTTCTGACATCACTACAGAATTTATAAACTGAAACTGAATGTATTTTGATATTTATGTTTTAGTAAGAGTTGAGTTAATGTTTCTAATTACTGTTTAGTTAAGGACTGCTTCCAAACACACACACACACACGCACACACACACACACACACACGTATACACTATCTACAGTAGATATACACGTGTATACAGTAGTATACACGTGTGTGTGTGTGTGTGTGTTTGAAAGCCAACTTGTCAAACAGCTGAAATCTTATCAAATTAGAATTATAAAGTAAATATTAAACTCACTTTTTTATATGTAAAAGGAATAAAGGGCAAAGATAGACAGAAGGAAGTAGGGAGTACAAAATAAAGAGGGGAAAAAAAAACAACAACCTCAAACCAAACTACTGGTTCTGTTATATGACTGCAGAAAATAAAGAGTTCTTCAAATCCATTTTACAAGAGGCTAGAGAATCCCAATCCTATTTAAATAGCTATGCTGAGCTAACTGTATATATTGATTAAATATGAACATCAAAGAGATGACATTATTTATGGTGTTTAATGACATCTGAAACCAAGCAGTATAAAAATAATTTACATACTTAAATTGGACAGCAAAAACTACGTATTTTCTACATGGTAGTGGTAGGTTGGGTTTCCATTTGGAATTATGGCAGTGATAGGTTAGTGATAATAGCCTACTAATAACTCATATTAGGTTAGTGCAAATATAATTGAGGCTTTTGCAATTATTTTTAACTTTTTAAACCACAATTACTTTTGCACCAATCTAATAATAAAACATATAAACATAAAGAAAAAAATAAACCACAATGCAAATTAAAAGCATAATATATACCTATTTCCTAAAATTATCTGCATTGATCATCTGTTATTAAAATTCAATATTGCTTTCTACTTCCTCATGTGTAAATATTTTCAAGAAATCCATAGTGAGAAGTTTTAATACAATCCTGTGGTTATCTATTTTTATTCAACACTTTGAAAAATCACATCTTCTTCATTACTAACCGCATACTATACAAATTCAATACACATGGAAAAGAGTCACATTTGGAAAGAAAAATAATCTATAATTTGATCTTAACAGTAATTTTAGTATATTTCCAATTGCATTTACTTAACATATTTTAGATATAAAGCATAATTATTTGTCTCAAAAACTTCAAATTTCTACCCAAAATACCTCTTAGTTACTTAAAATAAATTGAACGTATTTGAGAAAACTAATGATTTAAGATTATAGACAGATAGATACATTTTGTGACATTATTCAGGATATTCATATATTAAAACCACTGAGTTACAGGAAAAAGGAAGTTGTTCCAGAAATAAATTATGATCAGGTGTTTTTTTTTTGAAAGATACTTTAATTCATTTGAGGAAGGCTGTGACAATTTTGAGAAATGTAAGGTTGACTTAATTGGGATGCCAGGCCTAAGGACTTATAAACTAAAATTTAAGTGGATATTCGAGTCTGAATAGAATTACATCACTTGAGGAAACTCCACAAGAAATTTGTCAGCTAAAATTTATGTGTTGCAGGACCAGCTGGCTCTCAGTTTAAACAGGATTTATATAACTATTACTATTAATTGATTTATTTTTTGGTTTTAAAATCCTTATACAATCCATACTCTGTCACTAATATATTTTATGCCCAGCTTTAATTAATGTACATACTTGAAAATAATGCTATTGTATTACTTAAATTATAATTTGTATTTTAATCACTTATATCAAGTGTCTTGAGTCCTTTTTTAAGTTTGTATTAGTGAAGTTTTGAAGTACATACTCCTCAGTGGAACATTATATGAATTAAAGTACTCTATGGGGCTAAGGGTATATTAAATTCCTGTTGGGGTAAAAGCCATAATATGCTTTGTGGGACTCTCTATGGGTGCTTAGTAGACAATAAATTATTTGACCTCAATTACTAGAATGCACATTAAAGTATAATGTTTTAAGAGTGGAACTGTTTTAATAAACACAAGTAAATTTGAATATATTTTTCATAAAAATGGTTCAACTACAGCTCTTTTTGTTTTTTGACTTTTGAGAGCATGAAAATGTTGCCCGATGACATTTGTAATCTGTAGTTTTGGTACATAAAGATTCACTTGTATTTAATAAATGCTTAGACTATGTATTAAAAGTAATTTTTTAAAAATAATCTGATCACATTATATGACCAGAGAATAATCCAAATGCATTAATCCTGCTGATATACTACAAATCCATTTAAGTTTTATAGATAGTAAGAACTTCAATCTTAGAAACGTCCTGTAAAACAATATGTTAGCCTTAGTAAGTTAGTCTTAGTAAACTAAGACTTATCTCCTTCAAATATACAAAAATAAATATGTTATAGTTTATAGGATTACATATGTTTTTAAAATAAGAATTAGACTTTTGTGTCAAATAATAGATGTTACAATATTCTCCTCTTCCCCATACCTTAAAAAAAGACAAAAGGAAATATAATAAAAACTCAGTTGGACATTCACTAGTAAAAACCAAAAACGAAAAGGGGGACATCATAATGCCATAATCCCTGAAATATAAATATAAATAAATTAATGAGAACATTCTAGAACTGTGTAGATAACACAGCCTTCTAAAAGTGTCCCACAGCTTAAAAAACATATTGTTGAGTCTCAATATTTATAAAATTCTTATTGATATCCATGAAACTAGAGGTAAGTCATAAGAGTTGGAGACATTGCATTTTGCCTCTCTATACCAGGTAGAGAGGCAAAGCTGAGGTGAACAGTAGTGAGAATAATGGCTGTGGAGAAATGCATGAAAACAGAGGAAGTGGAAAGCGATGTCATTTTTTCTGATACAAGTAAATTTTCCTATCATACACATGAGTATGTCATGTATCTTAAGCCTGTGATCATGTCCCCTTTGGATTGGTTTCCATTGTCCAAATACATGGAAGAAGCAAAGCAAATCTGAGATATAAAAGTAGAGACCGTCCTATGAAACACTGAGTGCTACTTCATGAGCTCTAACTTCTCTTAAACTACATAAAAATTGTGTGCAGAATCTTATGTGTACTACAAAAGGATTTTCACTGTGGTGGGAAAGAATTAAAGCAATCTTCAACAGCCTAAAAACAAAAGGAAAATCCCAGGCTGCCAGAACATGAGAAAGTTTAAAAGGAACAGACATAATGGAAATAAAATTTGGATGGGAAAACCAAAACCAAAATCAAAGCTAAATAACAACAACAAAGAGGAACATATCATAAAGGAAATAAAAAATCAATGTTTCAAAGTACGCTTTACCCAAGGCACAGAAGGAAGTTTGCCCAAGTTCTTTGAGAAATAAACCAATATACTAAGCCTATTAATTCAGTAAAATCAGAGCCCAAATAAATGAGAAAAGAATTTCAAAACTGAAGTTTGTGTTTGTAGAGGATTAAAACAACATTCGAAATAAACTCATATATAACGTGGTATTATCAAAGGACAAACAGAAAAAGAATTATTGACAAGGGGAGAAGCTTAGGATAAGTATAGGGGAGCACAAACAAAAAAAAAAGGAAAAGCATAGCAGGGAGACAGAAATATATTTACATTCAAAATAAGGATGATTAATTGGTAGTTATAAAATAGTAACAGGGGTGTAAAATACAGCATAGAGAATACAGTCAATAATATTGTAATAACTGTATAGTGCCAGGTGGGTATTACATTAATTAGGGCGATCACTTCATAAATCATATAAATCCCTATGATTCTGTTCACTGGAAACTAACATAAAGTAATACTGAATGTAATTAAAAAAATAAAAATAAAAAATAAGAATAAAAAATAAGAATAGTTGACTTTCTTGAGGTGCAAATCTCAACAACTCAAAATTAAAAAGTGCCTCTGCCCTTCCACACACACACAAGATTAAAAAGGTTAAATTGGTATATAGAGCACTTTGGGTTGCAGGTAACACCCAGATGTTTTTTAGTTAAATAGCCCTACAAGGATACGGCAGGGATACCTCAAGCAACAGGGCAGAAGAAGGCAAGTCACATACAAGGTGGGGGATTTCAGAGTGACATTAGACTTCTCAACAGTAACATTCCTTGCTAAGATTACAAAGTTCAAAGAAAAGAATATGCGCCAAAAGATGCAGTTATTCTCAAATAAGAATCAATTGTGGAATAGAAAACTCCAATTTCTTGAACAAATGTTATTAATGATTAATTAAGTCCAATTAAGAAGTTAATCAGAATAAATATTCTCCAAAATAGGGAAATTGTGATCACAAAAACAGGCACATTCAAATACAGAACAAATATTTTATAATTAAGGATTTATTAGTGTAAAGTAATAAACTTCAGCAGGTTAAAGTAGTAGTGTATATATCAAATACTGGAATGGAGAAGAAAGTGAGAATGCTAAAGACCTCATCCTTTATAGCAAAAATTAAATCAAAATAGTTTATGAATACATGTAGTTAGACAATAATAATATATCCAATGTGTTAAGGACTGTTACAATTTCCTTGTTTACTCTTAAAACCGCTAAGGGAAAACTATATTTGGTGTAAAATAATAGTTTTTTAAATTTAGATATTTTCAGGTTCACCCCAATTTCTTTTTTTTCTGGTAATTCAGGTAACATTTAATTTTGTTGTATATTTTTATTGAATTAATAAGCAGAATGCAACCATTTGAACAGAAGAAAGTATGTTTATTTCCTCATCATTTTGGGAAAACTATGTGTAATGATTTTCATTTAAAAGTAATAAATTATGTATTTAACTGAAAATATATTGAATGATCTTTTACAGTAGTCTCCCTTCCTCCACTATTTCAATTTCCACTGTTTTACTTTCCGTGGTGTCAGTTACCCACAGTTAACCTCGGTCTGAAAATAGTAAATGGAAAATTCCAGAAACAAACAACTTGTAAATTTTAAATTTTGCACTATTCTCAGTAGCGTGATGAAATCCTCTTCCTCCTGTTAAGGCATGAATAGTGTCTAGCGTGTCCACACTGTCCTGCCTGCCACCCAGTCACTTAGTAGCCATCTGGGCTATCAGATCAACCTTTGAAGTATCGCACTATTTGTGTAGTAATACACAAATATTTGTGTAGCAATACACAAGTAATGCTATTTTAATAACGGCCCCAAAGTGCAAGAAAGCTGATGCCAGCAGGCAATTCAGATATGCCCCAGAAAAACTATAAAATGCTTCCTTTAGGTGAAAATGTATGTATAGGAGAATATACATATATATATACACACACATATATATACGTATATATGTATATATAATAAATGTATATATGATACATATTGTAATATATATATTATATATAATATATTATATATATATATATATATATATATATATATATATATATATACACTCCAGTATTATCCTCAGTTTCAGGCATTTACTAGGGGTCTTAGAATATATTGTAAATGGATAAGAGACAACTACTTTATTACCTTTTTTCTATACTTATTAATATTACAAATATTTCAATTTTGGTTTTGACATTAAACAAAAATTATAAGTGTACGTATTATTTCTATAATATTAATGGTAGAATACTATGATTTTAAAAATTAGTACCTTAAAGAGTGAATAAAAATTCAAATCCACCTTGGTGAATAAGATATGTTGAAACTTGGCGAGCGTAAGTCACAGATTCATATATGAATGACAGAGTTTACAATATCAACTCTGACTTAGTAAAATATATGAACACAAGGCAAACTGAACATTGTGTTCCCAGATGGAAACATGTAGTTTAAAAAGGGATACTTTAAGTGTCGAAGTGTCAACAATGCTGTAAAAAACTAATAACTGTGTGAATAAATGTGTCTGCATGCTTATGGATAGAAACTACATACATAATTGCTTTGAAAAATTTTATATTCTCTACTTAATGTGTCTGAGATATTAAACTTCAATTTTAGATTATTATATCAAATTTATAATGTTCTTCCCAGTCTTTCCATTGTCTAATTCATAATAATATTAAAAAATTTGCTTTCCATAGCTCTAGATATTTAGAACAGTGACCAGTTAACGGATAAACCCTAGGAGTACTTTATACTAAACGGGCCCAGGGAAGAGCTAAGAGAGTAGAATGGAGAAAACAAAAGTCACCGGAAGATTTCATCTTCAAATACTACTGAAGCATTTTGTATTTGTAATCCTTTCACTTTTTTTGTAGTTTTGAACATATGTCTAACTATACCCTCTAGTAAAACTACAGAGTAAATCCTCTGGAGGAGGAGCAGTGAGAAGAGTCTCGAGCTGCAAGAGTGGCATGACTGCCATAGTCTTAGAATGTCTCTTCATAATGACATGAAGTGACAGCGAGACTGGGACATTTCTTCATGGACTAACAAACCACTCAGTTACATAGTCCATGTCCCTACAAAGGTGGTTTTTCTTCATGAAAACAGCTACTCCTCCAAGGTAAGATCTTCATCCGTGAGTACAGATGGAAACAAAAATAATCCCCCGACATGTTTATGCACAAATATAGATCCAGATTGATAAAGTTATTCAATAAATATAAAGAAGGGAGCTCCAGACTAACCTGAAACTTAAAAAAAAAAAAAAAGAAAGAAATAAGGGCAAATGAAAACCAGGTTTAAAAGAAAAAAAAGGAGAGTAGTAATAAAATCATAAATCAACAGACTGTCTCTCCTTTGTACCTTCTCATCTCTCCCTCTTTCTCCTCCTGAGACAAAGTGGACAGTTTCGAGACACTAAATAGAGCTCAGGTCTGTAGTGACAGGCTTCACAAGGCGCTGCTCTTCCTTACTAAGTTTAACAAGGTTATGTCCTTCATTCTGGAGGTAAATTAGCCAAGATTCTAAAGTCTCCTCAGATCACTGGCAAAGCGATCCCAAAAGACTTTCCATTCTTTGTCATGAAAAACACAGGTCTCAGTAGCTCACTGCAGGCGGTCCATCCGTGCCTCCCAGCTGCTTAGAGAGCGACTGTCATTGGGTACAAATCTGTGTGTGTGGTCTCTGACGACTTTTAGTCCCATCCCTGCAGAAGAGTAGGCAGTAGTCAGGAAGTTGTTATAGCCCCTCTGCTGGATCTGCCGTTTGACACCCCCACCCTCCCCAGCAAGCTCCCTGACTGCATCTCCCTTTTGTGGTTGAGGCTGTAGTAAATTGGCTGGGCGTGAATCCTGGGGTAGGAGGACTGCTATCCCATGTGACGCCCTCCACGGAAAGCCTTTGTAATTGCCTATTATTGGGCCTAAAAGATCACAAATAAGACTTGACCAGGAGCTATATCCGGCCTGGGCACAGCACACATTTAATTTTAATTGAGGTACTCAAGTAGAGCACATAAAGTGTGCTAATTTTGCTGTACTGTTCAATTAATTTTTGCAAATAAATAATGTAATCACTGCTCACATCAAGATTTAGAACACTTACAGCACCTCTGACAGTTTCTTTTTATTTATTTATTTAGCCTACTGCACCCGGCATTCCCAGGTGCAATCCCATCCAAATACTAACCAGGCCTGACCCTGCTTAGCTTCTGAGATCAGATGAGACTGGGTGCGTTCACGGTGGTATGGTCATAGACTGATAGTTTCTTTGTGATCCTTCTCAGACAGTATCCCTCCTTACACCAAAGTATTCAGTATCCTCACCTTTATCACCTTAGGGTAGCGTGCTTATATGTGTTTTCAGTCATATAAATGGATAATAAAGATGTTCCCTTTTGCACCCGACTTCTTTCATTCAGCATACTGTCTTTGATACAGTTTATTCTTTTGATTATTATGCAGTAAAATGGGGCATGGATACTTGTATACGTACCACATTTTGTTCGTCTGTTCTATATTCAGACACTTGATAGTTTTCAGTTTCTGGTTATGTGAATAAAACTGCTCTGAACGTACTCATGGCATACATGACCATCCTCATTTCTTAGCTTTCTTCAGCCAGTATTCTGTGGCCTTAATATTTTGGAAACGATTTTGCTTTTTCATTGTTTACAATGTGGTCGTTTATTTTTCTCCTGTAATTCCTTCTTGAGTTCTGCTAACCCACAACCATCTCCTTCAGATGCTCTTCCTTGAGCTTTCGGACACACACACACACACACACACACACTCACACACACACTTTTCTTTTTGTTAATTTCAGGTGTACAAAACAACATAATGATTAGACATTTGCACCCCTCATAAAGTGATAACCCCCCCAAGTCTACTACCCCTCTGATACCCTAAAGATCTATTACAATGCCATTGACTATAATATATTCCCTATTTTGTACTTTACATTCCTCACACACACATATATTTTTGTCAAGGTTCTTTATTTGCCATTTTTGGTTTCTATTTCTTTCTTCTTATGTTCTTATAGATTTTTTTATGTCTTGCACAAGGTACATTTTAACTATCAAAGGCTGTTTAATAATATGAGTACTTTTCTGACCGGCTATTTGTAGAAAAATATGTGTAGCTGTGTGCAGAAGGAGGTCTTCAAGGCAAAAAAGTTTGTGTGTTCGAATGATTTATTTTCGCCTTTGATTTTCCCCAAGCCAGCAGAGTTTGCCAACTTGAGAGATGTTCCCAATTTAGACTCTCCCTGAATAACAGACTTGCAAGAATTTGTGTATTTACTCATTCATCTAAACTATCACTGATTCTTTTCTGGTGGACGTATAGAAAGGGAGTCCATGTAGCTGTGACTATCAGCCCTTGGAAATCTTTGCTCTTGTTTTCAAGGTTTTTTTTGTTTGTTGTCTATCTTACTCTGTGCTCCATGCTTTGGAGAATTGTTCTCTTTGGCTTTGTCTGGGAATTGTCCTTGAAATTACCCTCTTTGAGCATCTTTCTAAGACCTTATCGGGCATCAATTGCATTGTAGCCCTTCTTCAAATACAGTGGTGTAGAATCTCCTGCTTATGTGGAAAGGCAAGTTTTCATTTCCTTTTCATGTTGCCACTGAATTATTTATTTATTTTATTTTTTGATTTATAAGATGCAAGCCTTGTTTTCTATCCCATTTATAAAATCAAGTTCTTTTATATATTCCTCACAGGACTCATATCTACAATGTTAGTGTTTATCCTACTGCACTGAATTGCCTAATTCTGTGTTACCAGAGTTTGCATATGTTTCAGGTCGATTGTATGTGGCATTCAAGTTATTTTGTGTGTGTTATATTCACATTTTCTACTACGTATGCTATGACTGTGGTGTAGTTAAAAACAAGGTCACATTTATTTTAATCGTATTGACCTTGAAGCATAATGTTTAAATTGTAAAATTTAGAGGCTTTTATATTTGGTGCATCTTAAACTTTATGCTGCCTGATAGTTGTACACAAGCTTTGCTGATTATTAAATCTTTGATAAGGAAAGCAATCTCAATTACTTTATTCTTATGAGAGTCTGCAATTTGCTTTAAAATTGATACACTTCAGAGAGTACTCTGAGGAAGCCATTGTGATAAAAATACGAATGACTATATAATACGCATTCTTACCACAGCCCCATTTGAGAATCTAATAAAAGCTATGGAAGTTCTACCCAAGGGTGAAATTAAATGTATAAATCACATACACACAAAAATATTTTACATCTGAATTTATAGGATTTGCAAACCTTTGAATACTAACCATGGGCAAGGAATTTTTATATCCCAGATTATGATGTCTTTAAAGTAAACTGCAAAATATATAAACAGGTTTAAAATTAAATACCTTTTTTTAATGACCTTGGGAATCTAACAACTGACACATTCACTCTGGTTCTACAACTGAGGTTAAGTGGGATCCACCATACCTATCTACGTGTTTGACTTTTCACTTTGTAAATTGAATGGTTTTGCCTTATTTTTAATAAGGTGGAATGATTTTAAATATCAGACAATGGCTTTTTTGACTGTTACCATAAAACAGGGTAGTTGCCAAGCAATCTATATTTTTGGTAAAATGTCTGTGTTAAAGTCATTAGTAAATACCACAGATGAAAACTGTTTCTAGGGAAAAATAACTTTTAAGATATAAAGAAGTTCTGGAAAACAAAGAAGTTTAGAAATATAATTGTGTTCAAGCATTTAAAATTAAATGTATTCTAATTTGAATTCAACCTGTTCTTTTATGTACTGAATGTTCATTTTTCGTATTGCTATAACTTATGGAATGTGAATCGTTTCATTATTACAATAGGATCTGTATCATTCTCTCTAATCTTTGTACTGCTCACAAGTAACAAAATATATTATTTCTTAATGTATGATACAGAAGTAGGAATTGAGTGCCATTAATACATTTATCTGATAGTTGTAGGCCAGAAATTAAATTTTGGATATTATCTACATGGTTATTTATTTTTTTTTCCATAAACAGGAATACAGTGAGACGTTATTATATTTCCTTCCAAAGACTAGAAAAAATAAAAACAAACAAATTAATAAAACATTAAAAATCATATTTCTTGCATCTCGGGGTGGGGAAAGCTCTACAAAGTCATAATCCAGCACAAATCCACTTGATCTCTTGCTCGGAATGAACATACATGTATGTGAATCTGGATGTACATGTAATTGTGCACATAGAGGCAGGGCCTAGAGCCCATATCTCTAAACTTGTATTAAAAAATGTTTTACTTTGACATAATTTCACACTAATAAAAAAATGCAATATGGTACAAAGTATCTTCATGTACTTGTCATAAAGAAACCCAAAATAAAATAAGAATCTATGTGTCAACACTGATAGAAAGTAATTAATAAATAAATTAGTGTCATAAAAGGGAAAGCTTCTCCTTAACGTACAATGCCAACCAAAAAACCTAGACACATTGCTGGAAATAGAACATCATAATTTGATAACAATAATAGTTATACAGAGAACACGATTTGGTAACTATAGTTGTTATAAAAAGATATGGCAAAAATCATCAATGGGTGCAAAGACTAGCAGTCAAAAATATGATGAAAAATAAGATATTTACAAAGTCTCAAATTATTTCCTGCAGGTACTTATTGGTGAAAATGAGTAAAACAGCAGTGTTGTAATGGAAAACCTTAAGAAACACTACTTTAACAAAGCAAAAAAAGTTAATTTCATCAATAATGAGATGACAAATGTCTCCTAGGGTAATGCACTGAGAATGAAACAGCACCATTTATGGGATATTTTAGCCAAAAACAGATTACCAGAATATAATGATGAGAAAATATGAGATAAAGGAAGATTAAGGTATATTGTACAAGATAACCAGCCTGTATTCTTCAAAAATAGCATTAAAAAAAAAAATCCAATTTTTGGAACATATCTTTATTCCATTTTCACAGATTCTTCTGTTTGTTTGTTTGTTTGTTTGTCTGTTTGTTTTTTCTCTCATTATAAAAACTGCTGCATATACACAATAATGTACTCCAAATGTCACTATGTGAAACTGCAT
Source organism: Rhinolophus ferrumequinum (assembly GCF_004115265.2). Lineage (NCBI taxonomy): Eukaryota > Metazoa > Chordata > Mammalia > Chiroptera > Rhinolophidae > Rhinolophus > Rhinolophus ferrumequinum. Next base: position 16,509,418 of record NC_046290.1, read on the forward strand.
AATGGACCCTGTCAACTAAGTTCAAAATCTATTGATTGTGTGAGTACCCAGATTACAGATATAATTAATCTTTCCCTATCTATACAACAAAAAACTTACTTTTCAGCCCATCCATCATGCTTTGCTTAATAGTATTATGACAGTGATGATTAATTTACCATACTGAGCTCTGTAAGGGGATGGTCCATGTCTCACTCACCTTCATATCCCTAGCAATGTACATACTTGGTAAATAAATTGAACTTTAAATCTGTGTCGTACTTTTGGGTCTTTATATTTCCCTTTTTGTGGGTACCAAGAGAGGACATAGGTCCTCTTATTCGCCTTTAGCTCAGATCATGTTTCCATAATATCACTCAAATAGATTTACCTGCAGAGCTCACCATTTTGTCCCAGCAGCTGCAAACTTAGTTTTCTAAGGGAAATCCATTTGCATTTATCTTTCTATAGGCCATGGAGGCATGGATGTAATGTAGGTTGAAGAAAAATCAAAGTCACTCTTGCGATACTGTTACACACAATGTTTCAAAGTTGTATTAAAAAAACCCAAACTTTAAAAAAAATAGAGAGAGCCTTATCTTTCAAAAAATTCCTACAGAACACTCCTTCAATTATGAGGTACATTTTTGGCTATAACAGGTTGCAATCTATTTAGCTTTTATTCTCCTAAAGTACTTGAGTGAAACTTTTTTTTTTTTTTTTTTTTTTTTTTTTTTTTTACCGCTGTGTGCTGTTTTCACTCGCTTAACCAGTGGTCAGATAATTATGTAGCTAACCATTTTTTGTTTGTTTGTTTGTTTGCAGGTAGGATATATTGATTCATATTCCTTAAGGTATTAAAACAAAGTCTACGAGAGATTTAGATCTGAGAGGGTCTTCTATTGTGATATATTTCAATAAAAAATGCATAATTAGAAGGAAAACATGCTAATAAAGATTCTCATGTAATTGTCCATACAGGCAGCTGATAATTAAGCCCAAAGTGAGCCCAACAGCTCACCTTTTTCTCAAAACCAAGTTTCTAGTATAAAAGAGACAATTTCTGAAGTACTGCTTCTATACTTGAAGTTAGTAAGTCTAGGCTCGAATCATTTAAATTCCACTGAGTGGTCTATAACTAGTATTAAATCTTATTATATGCATACACATGTTTTGTTGGTTGCAATTTTCTCTCCTTATTCTCCCTGTAGATTTAAATAACAAAATAAAATTTCTAAAACTTTGAAACTATTCTGATGTTTTTCATCTAACTTAAATAATTAGAATAAAATGTGTTGCATTTTATAGAGATCAGTAAGGCTAATGTGACACAAGTATTGCATAAAATTAGGAAAATAATATATTGATACTTAATTGATTTCAGTTAAGTTTGTGTAGAGAACAGCTAACACAATATCCATAGAAATAATTTTTAATACTACAAGTCCTATTGCATTAAAGCAGGTCAGCAAGCTACAACCCCTGGGCCAAAGCCAGCCAAAAATCCAAATCTAGCACATGACTTGTTTCTGTAAATAAAGTTTTATTGGAAAACAGCCACACCTATTCTTTATGTAATGCTTATGGCTGCTTCCATACTACAATGACAGAATTGAAGAATTGCCATGTATTTTCAATAGCTCACAAAAACTAAAATATTTCTATCTGACCTTTTATAGAAAAAGTTTGCTAACTCCTGTAATACAAGGAAATTTTCAGGCAGATTAGTGTCTGATACCTAAAAATAGGTCATATATATATTTATTGACTATAGGTAATAAACGCCCATTTATTATAGGTTTAAAATAAATGCCCATTTGCCTTGTGCTTTCATTTAACATCATTTTAGATTCAGTGAAATTTATAAATGATTATCAAAATTATAATTCCCTAATTGATAGTGCAACCATCCTCCAATTGAAGTAAGTAGATAAAACATGGCCAAGTGTGCACTAGAGATTACATATTTTCTAAAGGCTTAAGATTTGCAAGAACATAGTTTACCTTATTTTTGCATTACAAAGATCATGATTGTTTAAATCACTATAAAAGTTCTAGTGTAGTGCTATTTTTTGTATGCTTTATATAGAGTTACCTATATATTATTTTAGTCACTGATGTGCGCACTTATTTAGCAAAATCAATTTCCCTTTGTCTTCAAAATGAAGAGTGATACTTGGTTTAGGATTCCATAAAGTGCTATTCCTGAAGAAATATTTGAAATGTAAGGCCACTACTGAGAAAATTCCTTGGCCGTTTGAACTGGGGTTAGACCAATATTTTTTTCAGTCATGGTTATTAATTTTTAAATTGAGAGTTGACATCAATTTTCCTCTTTATATGTAACATCGGCATGTGAAAAAGAACTCTCCCTCTTTACTTTAAAATATAGAGGTAACAATTTTTACACTTCCTGCATGTGCCATTTAAAGTCATCTTGAATACTTCCATAGAATTACATTTTAGGAATTGCTAATCAAACCCTATAGTTTTCTAACCGCTAGAAGCTAGAGAGTGCAAGTTACTTGCTCAATGTTGTCTAACTTCTCATTGCAAGGCCTTTTCTTGTATCTTAACCTGCTTCTACTAGTTACACAATATTTGTAAAAATGGTACCTGAATAGTAATTCCATTTTACTGTAAATATTGCTGGGATTTCCCAAAAGAATCAAGATTGTATGCATTAAGTTGTGGAAAAGGAATTAAGAATAGAAAAATTAAGATTCCTCTTCTATCAACCTGGCATGTCAGGACTACACATAAAAATTTACTGACATCTTTGTTTCCAGATCAGCTCACTACTTTCCCATATTTAAAGTAGGATTGTGTGAGTATTTGAACAGCAAAAGTGAGTTCAGTGTGGGTTACCACAAACTTATTCAACTAATCCAGTTAAAAGAGCAATAATGAATAACTAATTGACTTTCATTAGACATTGAATATATATTAGTCTGCTTTTAAAAAAAAATCAAACAAATTGCTTCTTGTTATTATTCAACTTAAGTTACACAATATAGACTATTTTATCTATTACTAATCTCATACATAAGAATGTTAGAAGAAGAAAAATTTGACTCACAATTAAATCACATGAGTTTTTTTTTTTCTTGGCCTACTCGGGTGTTAATAAAGGCCTTGCAGGTGAACACATTAATCCAACTTTTAAATAATGCTTCTTGGTATTTATGATTTTATTTTTGCTTTAAATTATTGTCCTGCTTCAGCCCGGAGATTTTTCTCCCTTAGAGGAATAATTAACCAATGAAAAATTATTATTTCTGAAAAAGTAAAAAGTAAGTATAATATTTGCATACAAATGAGAAAATATGAAGTCAATATATTTAATAGAAACAATGATTTTATGTTACTTATGTGCAGTGCAGCTTTATATATGAAAGTTTAGAGAGACAAAACAAGAATTAATCATTGTTTAAAGCTATATAAGAATATTCAAATAATTTTAACAGTAGAAAATAGTTTTGTTTTTTTTTAATTATCATTATTTTTTGTTACGACTCAAAAACATCCCTTTGAATTATTTCTTAGGGCTAATGTAAGTATATTTGTATCATAAATTTTCTTTTTCTATTTCAGCAACATGTTCTTTTCTAGTCCTATATTTCACTTATCTCTCTTCCTTGTTACAAGGAACACTGTTTTTTACAAACTTAAAATAGAGGTAGTCATACTTGACAAAGTGTGAGGTTGGTGCAAAAGTGATTGCGGTTTCAAAAGTTAAAAATCATTGCAAGAAGTGCAATGACTTTTGCACCAACCTAATATTAATAACTCCCTTGATCTTTCCTTTTCCCTGAATTAGATCATCTATCTTGTCAATCCTGAAACAAGCCAATCACATTCATTCAGACATTGTAAAGTAGTCAAAGATGAAGAAAGAAAAACAAAATCATTCAGTTTGTGTTAATTAAAAAAACACAATAATCTAAACATTTTTTTCATTGATGCATCAATTAGGTAAATTAAGACGATGTGATGGTTAATCTTATATATATAAACTTGGCTAGGCTATGGGGTCAGCTTGATCAAACCTTATTTTAGGTGTTGCTGTGAAGGTATTCTGTGATTAATATCTACAATCAGTTGGTTTTAAGCAAAGGAAATTAACCTTCATATGGTGGATGGGCCTCATCCAATCACTTGAAGCCCTTAGGAGCCAGAACAAGTTTCCTTACGAAGAAGGAATTCTGCCTCAAAACTACAACATAGAAATTCTGCACAGTTTGCCTCCTGCTCACACAGCTGTGGAGTCTTGCTAGTTTGATATTTACAGGTCAGGCCACCAACTGGAAACTCAGTCAAGAGTTGAAGTAGCAGTCATTGGTCTGAAATTTGTAGGGCAGGAGGGCAGGCTGGGAATTCAGGCAGTAATCTATGCTAGCTTCACAGTAACTGTTGTAATCGTAAAGAGCAGTTTTCCTATTCTGTTCTTTATCATGACTATTTTAACTATTATGGTTTTCTTGAATTTGCATATAAATTTTAGGATCAGCTTATAAATTCTGCAAAAAGCCAGTTGAGACTTCAATAGTGATCACATTGAATCTGTAGATCATTTGTGAAATATTAATTATCCAAAAACTTGAGATGCTCTTCCATTTATTGAGGTCATCTTTGCTGTCTTTTCAGTACACAAGTCTTGCATTTCTTTTGTTAAATTTACTCCCAACTATTTATTCTTGGTTATGCTACTGTACATGGAATTGTTTTCTTATTTTCATTTTTGAATATTCATTCCTGGTGTGTAGAAATGCAACTGATTTTTGTATATTGCTTTTTTTGTACATAATATGTCATGTGCAAATAGAGATAGTTTCCTTCTCCCTTTCTAATCTGGATGTGCTTTATTTCATTTTCATGTCTAACTGTCCTCTACAGCACCTGCGGTACATAAAATGCAGACTAGAAGGGATGGAAGTGAACATCCTTGCCTTGTTTCAGATATTAGTGGAAAAGTATTCAGTCTTTCACCATTAAATATTGTGAGGTTTCTGTTTTTTTGTAGCTGCATTTAATTTGTTTGAAGAACATCTCTTTTGTCCTTAATTTTTTGAATGTTTAACTGTGAAAAGACACTGAATTTTGTCAAATGCTTTTCTGTGTCTATTAATATGAGATATCCTTGTTCATTAATATGATGTTACATTGTATGATTTTTTTTATATTGAATCAACTTTGCATTCCTGAGATCAATTCCACATAGTATATAAATCTTTCAAAGGATCAGTGGATTTGTTTTTTTTTGTTTTTTTAAGATTTTTATTACAATAGAGTTAACATACAAGATTATATTAGTTTTAGGGGTACATCACAGTTATTCAATAGTACCCACCTAGCTCCATATAGTGTTATTACAACATTATTGAGTACATTCCCTATGCTAAGGAAGTGATCACCATGATAAGTCCAGCAACCATCTAACACTGTACCACACTATCACAGTGTTATTGATCTTTCCCCCATTTAAAAATTTTCAATTAGAGTTGACATTCAGTATTATTTTACAGTAATTTCAAGTGTGCAGCATAGTGGTTCCACATTTATACAATTTAGGAAGTGATCCCCCTGACTAGTACCGCCAGGGAAGACAGAGCAGCCCTCTTTAATACGTAGAAAAAAACACAAGGAGGCAGCCAAAATGGGGAGACAAAGAAACATGTCTCAAATAAAAGAACAAAACAAAGCTCTAGAAAAATGGAGACAAGCAATATATCAGATGCAGAGTTCCAAACACTGGTTTTAAGGATGCTCCATGATCTCAGGGAGAACTTTAACTAAGAGATAGGACACATAAAAATGGAGACAGAAAACATAAAAAAGAACCAGTCAGAAATAAAGAACACAATAACAGAAATGAAGACTATATTACGGGGAATCAACAGTGTATTTGTTTTGATAGTATTTTATTGATGACATTTTGCATTTATCTTCTTAAGAGATATTAACTTTTACTTTGTTGTTGTTGTTCTTATGATGTCTTTTTCTGGCTTTTGTAATAGGGTAATACTGGCATCATAGAATAAGTTGAGAAGTGTTCTCTACTCATCTAGTTTTTGGAAGGATTTCTTAAAGATTGATGTTATATATTCATGATGTGTAATCCTTTTATGTGCTGTTGGATGTGTAATTTGTTGAAATTTTTTTGCATATTCATCTGAGATATTTGTCAGTTTCCTTATGAATTCTTTGTGTGGTTTTGTTATCAGGGTGATGTTGGCTGCATAGAATAATTTGGGAAGTCTTTCCTAGTCTTCTATATTTTGAAAGAATTTGATAAAGATGGGTGTTAATTTTTCAAATATTTGGTAGAATTTACCCAATTTACACTTTTTGGGTAAGTGTTTGATTATTGATTCAATCTATTCACTTGTATGAATGTGCATTATTTTTTACATTTTTGGGTTAGTTTTGCATATTTCTAGGAATTTGCCCATTTCATCTGGTTTATGTAACTAAATAATTCATAGTATTCTCTTGTAATTATTTTTTATTTCTTTAAGGTTTGTATCATTGTCTCCCCCTTCACTTTTTACTTTAGTAATCTGAATATTTCTTTTTTTTTCATGGTCTGTTGGACTAAAATAATTCAATTTTATTAATCTTTTATATAGATAATCTTTCTTTTGTTGTTTCTTTCCATTTTTAAAAAAATTTTATTATTGGCTATTTGGTTTATCTCCAGTCTGATATTGGGTATTTTCTTTCGTCGTCTAGCTTTAGGTTTGGTTTACTCTTGTTATGCATTCTCTGCATCCTTGCCAGCATTTGGTATTTTCACTATTTTTTATTTCAGTCATTGTAGTAGCTGTGTAGTAATATCTCATTGGGTTGATTATAATTTGTATTTCTTTTGTGGTTAATGATATTGAATATCTTTCCATATGTTTATTTCCATCTGTATGTCCTTCTCACTGAAATATTTGTGCATGCATTTTGCACATTTTTCATTGTGCTGTTACTTTTTTACTATTGTGTTTTGAGAGTTCTTTATATAGTCTAGATGAAAGTCCTTCATCAGATACTTTGTTTACAAATATTTCCTCCATGATCTGTAGCTTGTCTGTTCATTTTTAAATCTTTAACAACCGTTTTTAATTTTGGTGAGGTTCAACTTATCAATATTTTGTTTTAAATTGTATTTTTGATACCAAACTTCAGAACTATTTATCTAGCCCTAGGTCACAAATATTTCTTCTTATTTTTTTCCTATAATTTTTATAGTTCTACACTTAAGCTCATTAAGCATATTGAATTTGTTATTATATAAAGTGTGTGAGGTTTAGGTCGTAGACTGAGGTTCTTTTGTTTGTTTGTTTGTTTACTCGTTTTGGTTTGGTTTTGCCTGGATGTCTAATTGCTTCATCACAATTTGTTAAAAAGGCTCTCTTTCTCAATTGAATTGCTTTTGTACCTTTCTCAAAACACAGTAGGACATATTTATTTGTGTAGATGTATATGGTTTCTCTATTTTGTTCTATTGATGTAGGTATCTATCCCTTAGCCAACACTCTCTTAATTACTGCAGCTATGTAGTTGATCTTACTATCAAGTAGAGTGATCCCTCCCACTGTATTTTTACTTTTCAATGCTGTTATAGCTATTCTAAAGCCTGTCCCTTTCCGTATAAAGTTTAGAATAACTTTGTTGGTGTGTATGAAAGAAACCTTGCCTGGATTTTGATAGGGATTTCATTAAATATTCACATATCTTCTATGTTAAATATTCAAATTCTTGAACACACTGTATCTCTCCATTTATTTAAGGCTTCTTCGATTCATTTCAGCATTAATTTGTAATATTCAGGATATAGATCCTGTACATGTTTTGTGAAGTTTATACCTAAATATTTTATTTTTTGGAGCAATGGTAAAATATATTGAGTTTAAAATTTTGGTTTCCACATGAATATTGTTAATATATAGAAATGTGATTTTGTGTGTGTGTGTCTTATGCTGAAGTCATTAATTCTAAGAGTTTTATTTTCTTTTTAACATAATCATATCATCTCCAAACAGTGACCATTTTATTTCTTCCTTTCAATTTGTATGACCTTTTTTTTTTAATTAAAATTTATTGGGGTGACAATGGTTAGTAAAACTACATAGATTTCAAGTGTAGAATTCGGTAATACATCATCTATATATCACTTGTGTGCTCACCACCCAGAATTAGTTCTTCTTCCAATACCAAATATTTGACCTTCTTTACCCTCTTCTACCATCCCTCTCTCCACTTACCCTCTGGTAACTACTAAACTGTTGTCTGTGTCTGTGAGTTTTTGTTTCTTCATTTGTCCTGTTCCTTTGTTGCTTTCAGTTTTATATACCACACATTAGTGAAATCGTATGATTCTCAACTTTTTCTGTCTGACTTATTTTACTTAGCGTAATAATCTCAAGATCCATCTATGTTGTCACAAATAGCACTATTTCATCTTTTCTAATGGCAGAATAGTATTTCATTGTGTATCTATACCACATCTTCTTTATCCAATCATCTATCAGATGATACTTTGGTTCTTTCCATGTTTTGGCCACCGTAAATAAAGCTATAGTGAACATTGGAGCATATATATCTTTATGGATAAATGTCTTCAGATTTTTGGGGTAGACACCCAAAAGAGGGATTGCTGGGTCATATGGTAATTATATTCCTAAGTTTTTGAGGAACCGCCATGCTGTTTTCCATAGCAGCTGCACCAATGTGCATTCCCACCAACAGTGTATGAGGGTTCCTTCTCCACAGCCTCTCCAACACTTGTTATTATTTGTGTTGTATGACTGTCATTTCTCTTTTTAACTCTTTACAGTTGGTACAACTTCCAGTACTAAGATAAATGTAAATGGATATCTTTGTCCCGTTACTAAACATACAAGGGAAAGCATTTAGTCTTTTAATGCTGACCATGACATTAGTTGTAGATTTTCTGTGGGTGTTCTTTATCATGTTGAGAAAGCTCCCTTCTATTTCAGTTTTGTTGAGAGTATTTATCATGAATGGGTGTTGATTTTTTAAATGACTTTTCTGCATTCATTGATATATTCATATGATTTTCTTCTTTAGCCTCTCAATATGGTATATTATATTGGTTGATTTTTAAATTAGGAACAAGCCTTACATAACTGGAATAAATTCCAGGTACATAAAACATATTTTTAAACAAAGATGAATGTGACTTGCTAATATTTTATACAGGATATTTACTTAACCTTTTGAGTTTGCCTACTTCTTAGCATAATGCATTTGAGATTCGTTCTTGTTGCATGTATCTGGAGTTCATTCTTTTTATTACTTGTATATGGATGAGTAGAGTTTGTCCATTTTCCGGGTAAGAGACTTTGTATTGTTTATACTTTTCAGTGGTTATGAATAAAGCTATGATAAACTTTTACATAAAAATTGTGTGTAAACATGTGTGTTTTTTTTTTTTATTTCTCTTGACTAAATGTTTGGGAAGGTACTGGAGTTTATATGGTTAGTGTATATTTAAATTTATTACAAACAAAACAAACAAAATAAAACAACAGACTATTTTCCAGAATGATTATATAACTTTACAATTCTTCCAGAAATGTATGGGATTTCCAGTTGCTCTCCCCATACTCACCAACTCTTGGTATGATCAGTTTTATTGTTTGCTTTAATTTTATCCACTCTAGTAGCATTTAATTATGGTATTAACTGGCATTTCCCTAATGCCTAATAATGCTGAACATTTTTTGATGTGTTTGTTTTCTCTCTGCAATTCTACTACTTTGTTATTTTATAGTTTAAATATTTTTACTTCCTTTTCATTGGGTTGTTTGCTTTCTGATTATTGAATTTTGAACTTTGTTCATATATTTCAGACATAATTTCATTAACAAATACTTCTCTCAACCTGTGACTTGTCTTCACTTTCTCAGTCTTTGACTATCAATTGTCATTAATTTTTATGTAAACCAATTTATCAATTTGTCTGTTAGATATCATTCATTGGTTTTCTCAGAAGTCTTTGCCTTAGTTAAGTACCAAATATATTCTGATGTATTTCATTCTAGATGTTTTAAAATGTCATGCTTTATATTTAGGTCTAAGATCCATTTTGTGTTAATGTTTGGATGTTATGAGAAATGGATTGAGATTAATATTTGTGTGTGCAAAATTTGTGTTTATTTAATCCCCGTAGCTATCCCTGATGTATCTGGGCTGCACAATCATTAAGATTCCTGGTGTCCCACAGCTGGGCTGGGGTCAGGACTCTGACAGCCCTGCTGACTCTGGGGTGAGGGTGGCAGGCATGAGCCTGATGGCCTCTCTCCAGGACAGCCCAGTGTGACAGGACATCAGCGCTGGGTGAAGTAAGTTGCATGTAGCTAGTGAGTAGTGGGGCAGGGAGTTGAATTCAGGTACTTTGACACTTGCGCCCAAACATTTAACCACTACCATAGGTTATCCTGCAGCTATCAATACAGAATGGAATCACTACCAGTATGAAAAAGATTCAGAGGAGGGAGTGTTTGCCATAAGCTAGGATTGCCCTGTAAGGCTTTCAGGAAAGATATGGAATTTGAATGGTTTAGGTTTAGGTTATGAGGAGGAGGAAGAGGAAAAAGATGAAAGGCAACTCAGAAAAGGAAGAAGTATAAAGCTGTGGGAGGAGAAAAACAAAAGACAACAATAGCAGCCAAAATAATAGCAATAAGTCAACGTTACAGATTGCTTTACTTTTGGACTTTGCTAAGTGCTCAATAGGAAACATTTTGTGTAACTCTTAATAGAATCTGATAGTACTATTTCCTTTTATAAAATAAGAAAATGGAACTTAACGATATTCAGTAACTGCCCAAAGCCGTGGAACCCATAAAGATGCATACCCCAGTAAGTGGACTGCTTGAAGGGCAAAGCACACATGGATGGGAGAACCCTGGTGGGAAGGGTGGAGAGGAGTGTTGGGCCTTGAATGACCATGCTGGTAGGCAATGGGGAAATGCTTGGGAATTTTTGGAGCACTGGAGTGACATGATCAAAATGTATACGATAAAATCCTTTTATGTTTATTCATAAGCTCTCCCTCATTCTCTGTCTGATGAGAGGTAAAAACCCTGTATCATCAAATAATTTGATGATTTTCTATAATAACTAGGACGCATAATATTGTGTGCTAGTTATTATAGAAAATCATCAAATTATTTATAATCTAACCTTTCATAAGCCAATTAATTGTTCTTGACTTAACTTTTTCATAGTACCTGGACAGTAACTCTAATAATAGTGCTTCCAATTCATAGTTTCTTATATGATGAGCCTTGCCAGGCTTTTCCCTAACTTGACCAATGTATTTAAAAGACCTTAGGACTCAGGTGTTGTTTTACATTTATAATGGTCTTGGGTTGACTGCTATGTTTCTAAAAATTTTAAGCGTGTTTTATCAACTTAATGTATACATCTACATATTTTTGTACTACATTTTAAGCAGTAGTGGGGACTTAAGGTAGCATCTATTTTACAGATTTTATATTTGAAAATTCAAATAATTAGTATGTTTAAGATGTAACATGGCTTCCTCTTTATCCAAGGCAATTGTTTATATTTTTAATGATTAAAAAATAAATCTTTCTATCATTCTTTAGGATTCTGAGAGGAAGAAATCCAAGATCATAAAAATAATACTCTTTACAATGTAGAGATGTATTTTTACACCATACAACTATTTGACACAGTCCAATACTTCAATAATAAGGCTGATATGACACATATTTAAAGAGACAATAGAGGATATTGATATTCAAAAGTATCTATATTATAGCATTCAAATTGGGCAAAGGCTCAAAATGATTTAAAAAAATACACTATAATTAAAACTGTATTCTCACCATTATATGAATAGGAAGACTTCTAGAGATTTCCAAAATAACAACAACAACAACAAAAGATTCTAGGCATTAAAAATAGGGGCATAGCACTATTTAAAAAAAAAAAATGAGAGAGCAGAAATAGCAATCGTGTTATTAGCAATTTTCAATCATGCCATTCACTGAATAATCTACACTTTCCCCCTCTAATTTGAAGTGCCAGTTCTATCTAATATTTTTTTTTTCTTTAATAAATAACTGTCTTCTGCTCACTGATCTGCATATCTGCTGCTGGACCAACATCACAATTATTTAATCAATGAAGTTATACAATACATTTTATATCATTTATGGCAACTGTACACATATTATTTTATGTTTTATGCATTTCATTTTCCATGTGACTTTTAGAGTAATGTTTTATAAAGTATAGTTGGCATATGACATTATATTGATTTCAGCCATACAACATAGAGATGTGACATTTATACGCCTTATGATGTAATCCCTACACTGAGTCTAGTAACCATCTGCCACCATGCAAAGTTGTAATATTAGATTATATTCCCTGAGTTGTACACTACATTTCTATGGCTGACTTAAAAAAAAAAAAAAAACTCACAAAGAACATATATTGGAAAATCTAGTATTTCAAATAAAATTGTTATATGACTATATAAATTGATGAAATCTGATCCTTCTACCATTTACTTCACCATTTTTAATTAGTCTCCATTTATTGAAATGTAATTTTCGTGTATATTCTAGAGTTTTTAGCCTCAAAGATGTGTTTATTTGTTTTTAATTTATTACTGGGTATCGATATAATTTTGAACTACTGAAAAACTATCTTTAATTTTCTCCTTGTGAGAAATTATTATTAATATTGATAAAAGCTTTTAATTCTCAGTAGTAAACTCATGAATGGCCAAATAACCATGTTCTGTCCATTTCCTTTCAATTATGCTTAGTAAAAATCGTATAACATTATGATCTGTTTCTGTGAGAAGTTATAACCATTACTCACAAATTTTATATTATTTTCCAAATACTCTCTATAAGTAATTTTCTATTTGATCAAATAGGTATTGTGAGGTTGGCCTAATTTTCAAGTGGTTATGCAGTTTTAAATTAATACTTTGTTATTTTGTTGTGGTGTGGTAATGTTAATTTTATTAAGAGTCCAAGATAAATTATTTTTTCAACATGGATATAAGAAACACTTTGACCTGTTTCTTTTGCCTGTTAATTTGTGAGAACTGTTTATTTACTTGTTTATTTTTCAGTTCTCATGCTCACTTTAACTTTTTAAAACTTCATGCTAGAATATATCTCATAATACAAGCATAATGGAAAATCCCTTTATATCTCTCGTGAGATATAAAATAAAAAAATGGATTCTTTTGGCTCTTTTGTGGCCATTAAATATACTTATGTCTCTGTTCTTGTACTGCTCTGTTACATCTCAAACTTAACTCTTCATTAGACAAAGAATAGAATCACTGTTCATGTTAAGCTTGACATATGTATCTTTCCATGCCCTTTTATAGGCTTCCTTTTAGGAAGCCAAAGGACTGAAAGAGGAACCTTTTGGGACTTAATTAACTTGTTTTCAGTTTTCACCTTTCTTAATTTTATTCATTTTTTTCAGTTACAGTTGACATTCAATATTATTTTATATTAGTTTCAGGTGTACAGCACAGTGGTTAGACATTTATATAATTTATGCAGTGCTCCCCTCAATTAGTCTAAACCCATCTGGCACTATACATACCGTTTTTCCCTGAAAATAAGACCTAGCTAGACAATCAGCTCTAATGCGTCTTTTGGAGTGAAAATTAATATAAGACCTGGTCTTATTTTACATTAAATAAGACGGGGTCATATCATATCATATCATATCATATCATATCATATCATATCATATCATATCATACCGGGTCTTATACAATATAAGACGGGGTCTTATATTAATTTTTGCTCCAAAAGACGCATTAGAGCGGATTTTCTGGCTAGGTCTTATTTTCGGGGAAACACAGTAGCTGTTGGAACATCACTGACTATATTCTCTATGCTGTACTCTACATTTTGTAACTACTAATTTGTATTTCTTAATCCTTTCACCTTTTTCACCCAGCTCCCTCACCCTTCCCTCCTCTGTAAACCGTCAGTTTGTTCTCTATCTATGAGCCTCAGACTTACTTTGAATATCACAACTTATGTCTGATTTCTTTCCCCATGCACAAAATGAACATTTGCCCTATATAATTTTCTAAATTTGAATGAAAGTATGAGTGAGTTTCCCACCAAATCATTACTTTATTTGTACTACTATAATTCTAAAATGCATTATATAAAAGTTCAGTGTAATTATGAAATGGAATGTTCTGATTGCATAAATTTTTAAAATCATAGAATTAAAGAATATGTGCACTGAATTCAAATTTAATGCTTACATAATATTGTTTTGGAAACAATTATCTCTATATTGTATTTTTTGAATATAGAAAAATAATGTAATTAAAAAGACATGGGGATAACACACAAATACACACACACACACACACACACACACATACACCATGAGTAACAAAAAATGTATACAAGATACAAGTGGACACTTTGGTCACCATTGCTCAAGCAGTAGTTCAACATAATCAGAAGTGTCTGGATGCTGATGGTACCACTTTGAGTACCTCTTGTAATTGTAAAAGTCACACGTGACTTGTATTCATTCATCTTTTCTTATCAGTATATATTAAGTATTACAATTTTAATATAGTTTTCCTTTCTTAAAATGTGTATACATTTTTGACACTTTCTGTGTGTGTATGTTCGTGTGTGTAAATATATATATGTGTGTGTGTATATATATATATATATAATGTTTATATGCTTATTTTATAATATATATTAATAAGTCTAAATGTAACACCAGCAAGTTAACATTTTAATACTGTTTAAACTTTAATTGTTGTACTATATGAAGCTGAATTTTGTCCTGGATATATTTATAGATTTTTTTTTTAGAATGAAAATTTGGGCATGCACAAACTGTCTCATAGATCCTAGTAGCGTGTCAAAAATAGTAACTTAATATGAAAAGGATGTTAAAACACATTTTATCCTAATGTGGTGCAAAGGATTAGGAGGATGGCTGAAAAAATGTTAGAGGGAATGAATTAAAATAAGTTAAAAGCCACAGAGGTAACTTAATGTTTTGTTTAATTTTAACAAAAATATGAATCTGCTATGGAAAGATTCTGATGTGAGGAGTACCATCTGCTCTTGCTTTGTTATATAACGATTTGCATAAAATCTATTAGGTTGCTGTATTGCATGCTTCAGAAATTTAATAACCCAGAATTATAGATGATATACAGTACTTGGCAACAAATGTTAATAAACAGAAATTGTATTTCCAGCTAGAAATACATATAGGAACTAATATGTAATTTTAGGGAAAATGAAACTATTGCAAATTGTTTTCATCATTTTTAGTAATTAATTTGTTCTAATTAAGAAGGTGTGATTTGTATTTCTATGCTTCTAATTCTTTTAGAGTGTTAAAGAAAATGTAGTTTCATCATTAACTTGGTTGCACATAAAATTCCTCTTCCAAGTCTCTATTTCTCTTACTCACTTTCCTTTCTTTATAAAGTAATGAATCTTCATGACATTCTCTAGAAGCTGTAAAAATGAAACAGTTTCCTCAAAAAATTTGTTTGTTATCTGTGAAAACATGTATCTACAAGGTCTTGGGTACAAAAAAATTGCAACCCTTTTTTATTCTCTTAGAAAAGTTATTATTCTCTCTCATCCAAATGAAATTATTCCTAGGTTTAGTCTTCACTGGGGAAAGAATATTGGAGGTATTTTTACATCACAGTAATCTTTCAGCATAATACGTATACTTCAGGTACAAGTATTCCCTTCCACTACTCTGCTAACACCAAGGTTATTACAGAATGCAAATATAGTCAGCATTTCACTGAGGCCCTCTATAATAAATTCAAAGGTTTGAAGAGTCTATACAGGTCTTTCTATGCAGGGTCTTTCTTTACATTCTTAGATCCTTAAATCCAAATTTGAATTTCACCTCGTATTAGCTGAGGGACTTTAGGCAAAGTTATTATCTAATCATAAGTTTCTTTTCATGAAATATGGAAACCCAATTGTAATTACTACACAGGATTAATGTGTAGATTAAATGGAATGAAAAATATACAGCCAGTGCCTGGCACAGAGTAATGACATAGTAAACGCAAACGTTTTTAAAGCTATTCATTTTGGTGTCTATTCGAAACCATGAAACATTCTGCCTGTGTAAACTATAATTTGTAGGACCAAACAAATAGAAATCTTTATAATATTCCTGACACATTTTACAGTTTTACAACATTTGAAGAATTTATTCTGTCAAACAATGGCACAAGTAAGAGTGATTCTCTGTGTATGTGTGTGTCTGTGTGTATTCTCTCTTTTGCATCTGTCAGCCCCGTTAGCAATAAATAGAAATAAGTTTGAGAGATAGCAATAGTGTTTTTGGTACATTGTTGTGATTTCAAATCAAACAATACCAATTATTTCAACCCATTATTATTTGCTAATTTTGACATTTTTGGAGGGACCTAAAGATAATTTTGCTTTTATTTTTGAGATTTTCTCTTAAATCTCCATGTTTTATTCACTTTGTAACAAAAATTGAGAAAAGTGGCCTCAGCCAACTAGCCAACCAGTCAACGACTGAATATTGAGTATGTATTATGTGCCAGACACACATGATAGGCCTTCAAGAAACAATGAAACAATCATGTTTTCTACATCAAGAAAGTCTCAATTTAATCAAATATAGACAAGTGCAGTGCAATGAAATGTGTTTTATAGAAGAAGCATCTAAAAGGTCCTAAAAGAACAGAGAACGTGACTGACCCTAATTATTGACTTAGGAGACGTCTGATAGTCAATATAATCCTTCAAATAATTCATAAAGTATGAATAAGAGTCCACATGGTAGGGGGAAAATGTCATTTTTTAAAAAATAACAAAACAGAAAACGCCAAAAATAAAAACTGGATGATTTGCAAATGATTACAACTTTAATATACCTTTTCCATATTTTCACAAAATAATTATATACTATTCCCATATAAATCAGTATAATGTTGTTTAGGTTGATTATTATAGGGTACTAAATTGAGAATAAACAAACCATATACAGTAAATATTTTATATGTTATCAAAACTCCTGAATATGGAGGTCCTCCCATAGAGTATTTGATAACAATGCTGTTATGGTTTTCCTAATTTACACATAAATGTACTGTAGTAGATGATAAATATTTTGCCCGTGATCATATAACTGAAAAATGGATGCAGTTGTACTCCAGCCAAAATGCAGCCGTCTAAGTCTTATGCACTTTCCTCTAGAACACACTATTTCCGAATCTTCTCATTTTTAAGTTTTTATCCAATTTTATTTTCATAGAACAACTCATTTGGTGGCTTGAACTAGGCCATTTATCTCACATTCACCTCACTCAGAACACATATGGTGAGTACCTATTACCAGTTGAATAACCTTCTATTAATGAGAGAGAGAGCAGAATACTAGACCACTCCTGCCTAGAAACCTGTCCAATGGGTCAGAACCATTAGTACACAGTGATTGCAATGTATAACCTGAACAAATGAGTCTGCCATGCTGCAGTATAATTAGTCACATTCCTTCTATTTCTCTAACTTAAACTTAAAATGTTAAAACCCACTGTAAAAGCAAAAATTGAACTGGACAAAGTGAAACAATCAAGGGAGATTTTATTCGAGGCTATCACAATTGGGGAGAGGTGACAGGACTCATTTGGAACGGAATTCTACTCAGACCAAAGGTATTTGTGTGGAGGGGGGAAGGGGAGGGCTTTTCAGCACTGGAGTAGCTAGTAGAAAAGTACTGGAGGACGTTAGAGAGAGACTGATCTATAGGATGTGTCAGGCACATTCAGTTATTCCTGAGGTTGCAAGTTTTTTCTCTTTGATTAGGCCATTTGTGTTTGCTAAATTAGTGTCCATCACACTTAGTCTCTTGTCTTCTTGGAGAGACAGGCAGACAGGGTAGCTATTTTCCTCTAATTACATTTCAGAGGGAAGGTTCCCAGGTCCTTGAGGAAGACGTGTATTGGTGGTAAAACTGGAAAGAGGCTTTTGAGATGATTTACATCTCAAAGAGACAGAGAAAGAGTTTACAAGTTTTCTAGAGTAAATGCTCTAAGAAAAGAGGACAGGGTCTAGAGTCAGGAGGAAGCTTGTCTAAAGTTTAGTCCAACTGAGGGAAACATTAGGACCGCTTGGTCACAAAACATGCTGGATTGTCAGGAGCTCATTTTCAATACGTCGTTTCTTCCTTCCTATCTGCTCGGCATTCTTGGGCCCTTAAACCACTCTGAGCCTTCATGTGGTAGAAAAGCTCTGTTTAATACGTTTTGTTTAGACTGCAGATTGGTGTTTGAAAACTCATATGGGAACATTTTCAATTTAGGAAATCCCATATAGTTTAATATCTAGAATTTTTGCTGCTCTTAAAAAAATTGGAAAATCTGGCTCCATTGAATATTTGTGACCTTCTTTCTATCATCTAAAGGAAAGTCACAAACTCTATAAGCAAGTTGTGAGAAACCCTAGTATTTCATAGTACACTGCTACCATTCCTGTCATGGATTCTCTTTACCATGCGGTGTAGCTGCTGGATATTAATTAGTTGTTCCTTATCTGTAGGCTTTCTCTAAGCCCCAAACAGTGATACTCCAAGACATCTCTGACAAAAGCTCATACTTGCATTTGCCACAGTGAATTAATCTTGTTTAAGTAGATATATTTATAATCAAGGCATAGCGTGCATTTACTATAGATACATGGGTAGCAGAGTGTATTTGAGGAGGCTTGCATATAAGAAGTAGTGAAGTACACCAGGTCATGCTCTTATTGGGAAAATGTTTTCCTAGTTGAAAAACTGTTGAAACATGGACCAGTTTTAAATGTCATCATTATGTATAAGAGCTCCCCAGTTATTTCTCCCTGTACATTATTTTATTCAATGATTTACATTGCATACATGGAGAGTTTGATTTTATAATATTGGCAGATATCTCCAAATTGTTTAAGATAACTAATCTGACTCATTTATATGGTTGTATTGAACTTGACCTTTTTGCCAGCATCTATAAAACATTTAACAGAAATCTTTTAAACACAATTTTTGGAAAGTAAGCAGTTCATGTGAACAATTTTTGGAAAAGGTCTTAGAATATTAGTTTATGTGCTTTGTGACTCTGCTTCCCAAAATAGCTAATCAAACTTATTTACATTATTCAATTGATAGTATTCAGACATGAAGGTAAGAAATAGTAATTCTTCTCTTAATTTATACTAGAAAAATAGTTCAGTGGTATTGAGATCAGACTGCAGGTAACATTTCATGAGTGAGATTTATAGTTTATAGTAAATCCAGTAGCTATACATAATTATTAAATTAATCAATAAATGAATTAATACAGAGACATCATTATGAAAGATCTGAAAAACTTATAATAAAAACAAAAAAACTGAAACTGCTAGTTGGTAATAGGTTATAGCTGTAGAAGATCAGCCTATATATTTTTTAATGCTCTCCCTAAAATAAACTATGTGCTTTTCTAGAATAGTATTTTTCATCTCTGTATGTAATCTAATGTTGGGACTCCAGATTAATACAAGTAGAACAGATATGTCATAATATAGGGACCAACTGATTTGTGATCTAACACACAAAATAATTGTGTTAAATACAGCCTAATAAATTAAACTGAGATGTAGATGATTCAAATTCACATAGATAACCCTAAATGTAAATAATCTTTTAGAGTACTCATATATAGAACAAAATTCTTCTGTAGTGTTTATATAATAGACATTTTAAAAGCTGTGTTTGGAAAAATCAATAAAAATAAGATTCAGGAAGTTTTTGTAGTTTAATTTTAATCCAGAGCTTATAAGATTTAGCCTAATAAAATTGAGAAAACAAGAAAGAAATCAAGTTTGTAAAATTGATTTTAAAAGAACAGAGAGTTTCTAGAGCTCAGCAGGTATGTGATGGGATTAACATATTTTCACAGCTAAAAATATGATCCAAAAAACAAAGATGTGTTCAACATGAGCGTAGATGTAATGGTTTTCTAGGGAATCAGAATTTAACTATCATTTAAAATTATACACTTTAAAGCGGTCAGGTAAATGTGTGTGTGTTTGTGTATTTTAACACAAAATACGATGAACAGAAGCTATCCAGAGGTTAATTACAACTGTATTTCATTGAGAAGCAAAACACAAAGTCATTTCTGGATCAGAATCCTGCCGAGTCTCTGACAGAGCATCAAATAAAGAAGATTTAAGAGAGAAGCTTTTCCAGTCTCTGTTATTTCTATATTCACAGCATAAATCAATCAAATGAGAATCCTCATGTTCAGAGGTTAATATATGGATAGAGAAAGTTTGTAGAAAACCTACTAAAAATTCTATGGCCATTATCAATACCAGCTCCTCAAAATGCAAATGAAAGAAAATGCATGTTGGTTTAAAGAATAATTTATTGGCTTAAGTAACTGAAATGTTCCAATATAGCTACAGGTGAATACTGAGATGGTCTAATAAAATCATGCCCTTGTCTCTGTATCTTGGCTCTAAATTCAGCTGGATTCCCACACCATGCAAGGTGACCTTCAGAAGCATGGAACTTACATTCTATTATATTGGCAACATCAATAGAAACAGATTGATTATAATGGCTCCAGCAACAATTCTAGACAAGAAGTCTCATTGACCTAGGGTTGCTTACCCATCTCTGGTAGTCAGAGTAGATGAGGCATGCTGCAGTAATAAACACACAACCAGCTTATAGTAGTTTAACACAAGAATGTGTTCTTTGTTGCTCAAGCCACAACTGATGCAGGTCAAGGGGTTCTCTTCCATCCTGCAACCATGTCATCTGTATCTCATGCCCTTTATTGTCCCCACAGCAGAAAAAGAGAAGAAACACAGGGATAGCATTCTAAAGTGGCTGGCTAGGTTTCAATCACATGGACCTACCCAAATGAAGGGATGGCTAGGGAATCCTGTATGCCAGGAAAGAAGAAGATAAAACAGAATTTGCTTCTGCCACATCTGTCCTTTCCCCAACTTTTTCCACAGAGGTTTGGTGCTCTACTGGACCAGACTAGGGTAACATCATCCACTACTGAATTTGGGGTGGATTAGGAAGGTCAAAACCTTGCAATTATAGGGGAGGCCAGGTGGCTTAGTTGGTTAGAGCACAAGCTCTTAGGAATGGGGTTGCCGGTTCGATTCCCACATGAGCCAGTGAGCTACACCCTCCACAGTTAGATTGAAGGACAATGACTTGGAACTCATAGGCCTTCGAGAAAACACACTGTTTGCCAATAAAAACAAAACCAAAAAAAACATGTGATTACAAACAGAGATAATGGGGCTGAGATGTTTCTTCAAAAGAACACAGAGCTGCATTTATAATTGAAGTAATGGAGACAAAGATACTAGAAAGGCTCAAAAAAAAGGACTGTCCAGAAATATAAACAATTGTTCTTTACAATGTGGAAATAGAGAAATGTATTCTGTTTTGATTTTACCAAATAATAATTGTGTCAATCACATGCGAGTTACTGGTTTCTTTATCTAATCTTTATCTCCTCCAAACAAATATAGTATATAAATAAATTGATAGGCTAAATTAATGATTAAAAAAATGTGAACATGGAAAATGTTATGTTAAATGATTTTATGTTTTATTAGTTATGATAAAAGTAGAATTTTCACCAATAAATGGCATCTTTATTTTCAGGAAAGACTCATCATATTATATATTTTATACATTACCATGTGCTACAAGTTGCAGCATAAAGGAGGACATAAGAGGTACCCAAATTTGCGAAGATACATTTAGAGATTTTGTTTTCAGAATAATATATTCATAGAACATTTAAATTAGAAAAATGCATAAAATTCATCTAATTTAATAAAAATCTTATGTGTAAATGGCTTGTCTCTGACTCCATGCAGTGTGTATTGAAAATTTGGTGACTGCAGTCTTTTTTTATATTGAGATTTAAGTCATATACTAAAATATTAATACCTACCACATTTTATTCATAAAACTATTATCAGAGTTAATGAAAACCGAGTTTCACCCAAAAGTTTTAGTGAGATTAATAGAATGTTCTAATCTCACCTAATAAATGTGTTGTGCAGCCAAGAAACAGAGGTTCTGAAAAGCATTGTCTGCAAAGTTAGTATCACTGTTTCATTTCTGTCAGGCCTATTATCTTGGTATTTTATTCTTCAGGTAGAGGTTGAATTGATCTGCTGTCTCTACCAGAAAAAAAAAAAATCTTAATATATTATGTAAATGAATTGCTAATCCATCATCGTCTCATTGAGTTCATAAAATACTATACAACAGGCTTAAATTAAAAACGTGTGCAACTACAGTCAGTCTGCAGGTACCTAAACTATCACAGCCCCCCTCCTTTGAAGACATTCTGCGTAGAAATGGACTATCTGGGATCCTGAAGGGTGGAAATTTTTCAGGACCATCTAGGAAGGGATCCTGTTGCTTTTGTTATGAGGACATGGCCTAGCTGAGGCTGTGTTGCTTTAGTTACCAGGACACAACAATATTTATAAGTATTTTAAGAGCAAGAAGTACAGAGATTAATAATGTAAATCTTTTAGGAAGATGCCACCTGGAATATAAAAAGATTATTGAAAGCCAATAATGCAGCTGTGTTTTCAACTCTAACGAGACATAAACTACATGTAGATGTCCATTT
This sequence comes from Rhinolophus ferrumequinum, assembly GCF_004115265.2. Lineage (NCBI taxonomy): Eukaryota > Metazoa > Chordata > Mammalia > Chiroptera > Rhinolophidae > Rhinolophus > Rhinolophus ferrumequinum. Next base: position 16,532,123 of record NC_046290.1, read on the forward strand.
GAGACAAAGAGAACAGGGAAAGCCACACTAATTTATATTCATTTACTGTGCTCTGTGCACTCAATTACTGCATCCTTGGTTAAATAAATTAGAAATAAATATGTTTTAGTATATCTTTTCATTAACCCATTGTCCATTTGAAAAGTTCTGAAGAATATTCATTGAGTTTCCATTTCTATTATTGTAAGTTAACTTAATACCCAATTCTTGCCCTTTCTGAGTAACTCAAAATTACTTCTCTGGAACTTATCAAGTCTCAAAATCTAACTTCCCATTCACAGAAAATTTAGGCAATCGAGGAATGTTTTAAACGACATCATGAGGATGAAATAATATAAATCCAGAAAGTAGGAAACTCTATAATACAAGTGAGCACATTCAAATAATGAATAAATAAATAATAGGCATGACAAAACGAACTGAGGAAGAGGCTTTCATAAATTAAAAGATGGGCTGAATTTGGATCTTGATTCAAAGAATAACAAAAAACAACTGTTAAAATATGTTTTTGGTATTATGGGGAAAAAACATGGATTGTTATTAAATAGTATGAATAGATTATTTTGAAAATTGTAGGAGTGGTAACAGTACTACATTAGTAAAATCCTTACCTATTTGTGTTATATAGTAATGTATTTATGGGGAAAAAGTGTTGTACAATCTTTCTTCTTAGGGGTAAAGATGGAGTTGGGAGAGACTGCTGTTTAAAGGCTCCTAATTTAATTTATGATAATGGCACTCAGGAGTGACAGAGCCATGAGGCAGTAGTTAACTGAGAAAGAAATAGGTTATGTTTAATATATCAGGCAAAATCACCCATGTGCCAATCGGAAGGGTTTGGCAGTTTCCCTTACTAGCAACAATCATCACTAATTTGCACACATATGTGTAAATATGTATATGTGTATACATACACATAGACACACACATTTAGTTTTTGTTTTGTTTTTTTATTTTGAACTTGAGTATTTTTCAAACTTTGTAGAGGACCTAAAATCATTTAAATAGGCTATTGAAGAAATTCTGATATGAGGTTTAAAGGAGAAAAATGAAATTCGGAGTTTTGTCTCTGCTTAACAAGAATTTGGTTTCTTGTTAATCCCATAGAACTTGAGAGGGACATAAAAAGAAGGAAAAAAAGAACATAAAAAGAAAAAAAAAAGACAAAGAAAATTCAATTTTGACAACTTTTTAAGATTCTTCATTTCTTTGTTATCAGGATGGACATATTTTATTTGACAGTTAGCTTTAATATAACTATTGATATATAAACATCATTAAAATCTCAATAATTGGACATTTAAAAACCTAAAATATTTAGACATTTTATTATGAAATTCAATAAACATTCTGTATGTAGGTATTTTTATAACCATAAGAGCTTTAAATAAATGCTTAGACATTATGCGTGAGACGGTACCAAATTCTATGGTTAATGTTATTAAACATTCTCCATTATAAACTTCTATTTTAAGAACCTGACATGATAAAAAGGCTTGATTTGCACTAAAGTGTTGCATGTTTTGCCTCTTTCCAAAGGTGATTTTTTTCTCATATGTGGGAGGGAAATCTGTTCCCTCTTTCTAACAAGTGAGAATGTGGAAGATATATTGTTTCATTTTAAAAATAATTTGCTACCTGTTTGTACTTAAGTAGTTCAAACGGCATGCTTATGTAACTATTATAAATGATTTTGCATTTTTTATTTTGATTATAAAAATTATACATAATCATTGTCGAACAATTTAGAGACAAAGAAATATTTAAAGAAATGCAAAATCTGACACACAGAGATCACTATGGTTCATATATTTTCTGCTTCTTTTCTACTTTTATAAAATATGCATCCTGAATGTTTAAAAAATTAGAATATATAGATTCATAGAGCAAGCCACATTTTTAAAAATTCTAAACGGCTTTATAATAATTCATTAATGCAATATCCTTAGAGTTGTTTCAAGTTATTAATATACATGATTAATTGTTTAACCAGTCATGAATATTAGAACAAGTATTTTATCTCTAATTTCCTATTATAAAAATTACAATATGATATAAAACCTTGTAAACATATATTTGTGGGACTGATTTTTTTTCTTTCAGAAACTTTCTTGATTTGGAAAAGACTGCTTACTATCAACTGATAAGTGTTATCCCATTTATTGAGGACAAAACTAGATTGTATTTTTCTCATCCTCCTTTACAATTAGATTATGGCCATGTGGCTAATTTTTCTCCAGTCAAAGATTTGCAAAATTAACGGGTATCACTTTCAGATCTCCTTAATAAAATGATCCTTTATTTATTTATTTTTTTTCCCCATCTTGTATGAATAGCATGGTAACAATAAAGGTGACCCTGGAAAGCCTGTACACTGGCCCAGGACTGTTACTTGAGAGACCAAATACTTGTTATTTAAGCTACTAAGTTTTGGAGTAACTTTTATACCACAACTTGGTCTACTCTAACTAATAAGTTTGCAGGATTTTCAATACAAATGATCAAACTGCCTTCTTAAAACTTTGTAGTAATGTATTGCTAAAGCAATACTTTATGATATTACCAAGTCAGTATTTTTTAAAATATTGGGTAGCTTATCAAACAGGGCCTGAGTATGAAAGAACTAAAAAACTTATACTTACATAATTTGCTGAGAGTTTGTTTACAAGGATATGGACCGTGTAGGGACCACAACCCACGGGATACCAGGCCTAGATCTAACTGGGCTCCACCCCCAGGTCAGGACGGAAAGGCATTACCTCAGTCTGAGACAGCGAGGCTGTGCTGTGTGACTAGTGGAGTGGAAGTCAGAAGTCAGAAGCAGCAAAGTTTGATTTTGTCCAGGTAGCCCAGATCCTTAGAGCACAGCAAGCAAGGTCAGAGAGCGGATCTACAGAGAAACCTGACAGAGGGCACAAAGCACCTCATTCGGTATTTTTTGTTCTTTCTGTAGGTAAAAGGCATGCACATCTCTTCAGCCTCTGTAAATAATTCAGTTTCTAGACTTCAAAAAAATTATGTCAAAAACCGAATTTATAGGTATGAGTTTTGTACTTATTATATGGTGACTTCTCACCTATACATCTAGCCCATCTTCTCTTTGACTTATTGCTACAACAATAAGTGAAAACGAGTCTTTTGCAGCAACAAAAGAGCTGCAAATCTTTGCATTATTGCTGTTCCACTAACACGAACACCTTTTTCTCTTTTATGCTTTTTTTTTTCCAAATCCCTTAGAATGGCTGTTTTCTTCCATCTTTATTCCACTGCAACACTTTCTAATGACATTGGTCAATAGTTACAGTTTTCATTCCAGTCTCTTATATTTATAGAATTATGGAATAGTTAAAAATTAGAGAATATTCCTAAGTCCTTTGGATGACGTTTTGTATCTGTTTGCTTTTGCCACCTCGAAATTGGTAAAAGTTATATGACATGTGCTTTTAGAGAAAAACAACTAGACAGTTTTCAGTCTTCTTGCTTTCTCTGTGTCTCAGGGAAATCAATTTTGGTCACTTTGGTTAAAGTTGTTAATTAATATAGATGATTGAGGCATGTGGGATACTATCATATATATATATATATATATATATATATATATGTTCTTAACAATACGTATGGTGTGCATAGTTTTCAAGATAATTTTTTGTTCATTAATATGTCATATTCAATGTTATGTATTTATACTGTTTTATTAAATATGCTAATGATATTAGTTTTATTTTAAAGCTAACATATGATCTTTAAAGCTATTATCTATTTGTATGCTTATAATAATTTACATTACAGTGTTTTATATTACATTATTTTACATGACAATAATTTATAAAACAAATACAACATATCATGTATACTCACATATATGTGATATATATGAAATGATTATCAGATTAGATTTCAAAACTTACAAATGTAATAGAAGGCAGTATTTCATGAAAAGATGGAAAATTTACTTTCATTGGGACTTTCAGCCACAATTTAATTAAATAGTTTTTTTTAAATTCCTTATTTTTGCTAAGAAGATATTAAACATTTCTCATAACCGATGATGTTCATTTCTGAGTTTTAAAAATATTGCCTGTAACTATTTCATATGTATAAATATGTATTATTTATATTTATATTCTATTCCTTCTGATTTTTTTTCACTTTGCCACTTCTATATTCAGCCCTCAAATTCAGATTAATAAAATTGTTAAGATTTTAGAATAAATAAAACTAGGAAGCTTCTATAGCCACAGGTAAAGCAATGAATGATTTACTTCTTCACTTTATATTAAAAAAAAAAAATGTGGATAGTTTAAATTGCTTGAAATCCTTCAGATTTTAATTATTTCTCATTTATTGTAAAAGCTTTTTTGTTTACCAAATCTAGCATAAAAAAACGAATATGCCAAAAAAGAAGTGAAATCATTCTAGGGTAATTATGTGCAATTAAAACATGTTAATATGTTTATGTTTTAATGACCATATACTTCTCAAGTTAAAAGAAGCCTGCCCAAGTTATGCATGGGCTTACATAATAACTGTGAATGAACCAATTTTTAAATGAACAAAACAATCAAGAAACCCCTTTGTCAGTCATTGACATCCACAATACATGTCACAGAATCAATTAAAGTCTCTGGAGATCTGCTAATGTCCTCATTGTCACTATCCTCTCATATCCCTATCCATCAGTAAACACCCTGAACCCACTGACTCCACGAGGGAAATATTCCTGCAGTGAAGACCTTATAAAACTCCTCTGGACAACACTGATTTCATGTTGTGTGTTGATGATTCATACCAAACAGATGTCAAGGATCATAAACTCGCCGTTAAAATACCAACATCTCCTAGAAGTTAAAAGAACTCAAATGACTATATTGCTTTCCCTTGCATAAGCTTTCCAGCTAACAAAAGTTTAAAAAGATACGTCTGTGCTTTTGGAGTGGGCCTTTATCATTTGGAATGCTTTGACGAAAGAGACTTCCTGACATCTATAGGATCTCCCAGAAAAAATAGGAAAACTCAATTAAAATATATCCTGCATGACTTTCCATGACCTAGGTAGCCAAAATAAAAGTGGAATGTCATTTAAAGCACTGGCTCAAAATCCCATAATCTTCTTGCTGATGACCACTGTAAAAAACACTATTAACCAAACCAATGTCCATTAGGAATGGTCTATAAATATTTCTGGTCACAGTTACCTTATTCTCAGGATGGATTGGGGCTTTTCCTTCACAGAGCTATTGTTTTAAGAGTATCAAGAAATAACAACAACAAAATGTTGTTGTTTATTTTTTGTTTGTTTGTTTCTCAAGTGGGGAATTCCAACCTACCTCACCACTGTCAATAATATAAAATTCACTGGGACAACCATTAAAGAACTTTGCACAGTCTTGATTTTTTACTCAAACTGTTCATTGCTCATATCATACTCATCTATAGGATTAAGGATATGAAGAGAACTCTAAAGTAAGCCAAGTGTGGTATTTAAGAGTGCGCCCTTGAAGAAAAATAATTTGCTCCCTCTTCATTTAAGCTGTGGGATCTGTGACCCAATTATGCACATACACAACCAAAAAAGACTTCTGAGTTTTGTTCCTGACCCATTTTTAATCATCCATTGATGATTTAATCATCTCAGATCTACTCTGAAGGTTCAAGTAAATAGATTACATCCAAGAGCCATGTTGTCTTAGAAAATCACCCGGGCCCTGATTTACCCTGTGTAGTCAAGGGGAACTTGTGCTACAGCAAATACTTCTGTTGTACCTATAAATGAAAAACAATGATCATTTAGAACAACACAGGACTAGTACAATGAAAATGATCACCTGGCTCTCTAAAACAGGTCTAGTTGTTCTCTGAGATATGTTTTTCTGGTCTGTGTTTGTTGCTCTATAGCTCTGCCTTCAGAGTTTATTATTAGGACTCATAATTATATTGCAACTGGAAATTGCCTGTATCGCAATTGACCAATACATTCTGTCCAGAGACTTAAATGCTACCGCTGTGCAGGCATTGTCACAGAGCGTGATTAAACAACACACTCTGTAGTTAAAAAAAAAAAGGTATTTATTCCAGTCCCACTTTTAATCAACAGAATTCTGAAAATGTATGGAATTAGGCCCTACCCAAAGAAAATGCATGGAATTAGGCCCTACACAATAAACCGTGAGTTGGCCTCCAGCAACAAGCAGCTAGGTCATTACAAACAACACTCACACATATACATAAACATCATACAAGGCTTTTCTGTGACCACTTCGTGACAATTTCTGAAGTAAGACGGATACACAGATGCTACAAATTCAAAACAATGACTAAACAGTTTTCATCTTCCGACTACTTCTTTTACACTGACAACACTAGCCAAACTTCATCTTGTTTTCTACATAAAAACTAACAAGATACTCCAAAACCTAATTGTCCCCACTCCCTGCCAGCACTCAATCTAGAAGTATCCTTGGTTTCCTAAACCCCCTTAAAATCACCCAGCCCAATCCTAAATCCTATAAAAAGCCCCTTACAACTCCCTCTTACCAAAACAGACCTGGTTCTTATATTCTCCTGAGGCTGAAATATAAAGAGACCTAATTATGCATCTGAGAGTGGTTTCAGTGGTCTTTGATGGGCAAGCTTCTGTATTTCCTGGGGCCATCAAATTAATTTTTTTATTTTAATTGTTCTTCAATTTACTATTACAAAATTAGAAAACAAATAATATATCAGTGAAAAGACAAAACCATTAGGCTTCACTGGGATAGATACACATCTCAGCAAACTACTATGGCAGCCAATTGTCAAATATCTCAAATCTAATAATTTCAGTTCATTTTTCATGTCTGTCCAGATCCATAATGCCTACAAATCTCCAAGTTTATTTTCCTCTATTCTCAAATATCATTATCTACAAAATCAGCGTTTTTCATTGTTTACTCAGTTTTGTCAAAATCCTCTGAGTCCTCGGACATGCAAGGTGAGTGGGGCACTGGATGTCATTTGATCTTCAGAGAGCACAGGAAGTTATTTACAACAGAATGAAATTCACATGATATTTGCTAAAAGGCAAAATACATTTTTAAAAAAAATTACTTAACATATAAGTGTCTTTCATATAAAGTTATGGGCAATTTTTACTTTTCTTTTGCTAAAGATATACTGAAAAATTACTATGAGACTTGAATGCATTGCATGAATATGAAAGGAATATACCCAGTAATAGATCTTTGGATTACGTTTCTAACAGTGCCACATTTGCTAGCAATTTCTTCTCTCTTTCGAATGCCTTTTGCCCCATGCTCCCTTCAATCCGATAGCTAATCTTTGCATTCTCTTTGACTCATGTTGCCATCTCCTCTAGGAATCTATTCCTGACTTGTTTAGACTGAATTAGTCTGTTCTTTCCTGTCATTCCATGATACTCTGTACCAATCTATCATTCCGTATACTTAAATTACTTTTTCTGAGTTTGGGTTTAGACTATGGGTTTCTTAAAAGAAATCTTATTTATTTTGTATTTGCAGTGCCTAGCTCAATGATCATACAGTAATTTGCCAGTAAATGTATGAAAAAGAAATGAGTGGTTATACTATCCTCCAACTTAAGAAGTAAAATCTAGAAGAGACAATCAGGTGCTTCTTATTTAAGTATATATCATTATGAAAACCTAACTAATACTCCCTCCCATATTTGCCATTATGACTGATTAAGTGATCTCTTCAGTGTATAATGAAATTACTTTCTTTGTATTGAGAGAGATTCTACTGCACTATTGAAAAATATCAATTAGATACTAATTACTCTTTCTTTCAGCTTATGGAGGGTTTGAGGTGAATTGGAAGAGAATAGGAACAATAATTATGTAAACATTTAGTCAAGTCAAACCTTGTGCTCCTTGCAGATAAACATACAAATCAGGTTTGCAATATACCCTCCATACAGAAAACCAGGGCAGATGTTAATGAAGCTAACATCTTTGTGATGAGTAGGTTAGTTTCAAAACCACTGATTTCTTTACAAATAGAAGCAGTGAAACATAAACTAAAGTTGCTACGCTGCACCAAACCTGGAAAATTAAAGGCTGCTAATGGCGTTGTGTATGTATTACATTGTGAAGATGATGATTATGCGAAAGCTCCCCAGTTTTGATGAATCACTCTCTTCTGGCAAGAGGTCCTCACTTATGTGACAGAAGGTGTCTTGCATAGATCAGCACGGAGATGTGAGAGATAACAGCCATTGTGTTACATAATACTGTACTGATATAACATTTACAGGGTTTTCAGTGCAAGTGAGAAACAATCAAAGTGAAGAATTTCACAGTTAAGGAGGAAACACACCAGTCTTCCCTGTAGCAGCAAGTCCCTCCCAGAATGGTGGGACTCATGATACAAGGTGCCTGTTGTGGAATCTTGCTTAAAGAAACAGTCAGCACCAATTATTCAAGTCTTACTTCATTTTTTAACACTAGAGATACATAAACTTTCCTTATAATGCTAAGATAACCCTCCTTAAAATTTATGATTTTATGCCCTACTCAAAAACTATATTGGCAACAAATTGCCAATTTTATGAGATCCAGTAAGCATTCCAGCTCAGCTCTCCTATACATCAGAATGCAGGATACCCCACCTCCCCAAGTATATTCCCCTCTCCTTTCCAGTTACATCCTCTGCTAGGATCACTGTCTCCTTGCTTTGTAATAGGTCTTTAGTGGTTTTATTTGCACGAGTCAATCTCCTTTTTTGAAGTTCCTTCCCTTTTCTCTATGTTGAACCCATAAGAATTCACACCCATATTTTTTAAATCCACTTCAAGTCCTAACTTCTGTAAGAATAACACTTATGTCTTACTGGATGCCTATTATGTGCCAAAATGGGCTGAGCGGTTTATGTTCAGTATCTTATTAACTCTTCCTAAAATCCTGGAGCAGGTAATAATAATTATACCCATTTCTGAGATAAGGAAATTCATATTAAAAGAGGTTATATAATGTCTACTAGGTCTAATGTCTAGTAAATAACAGGATTTGAACTTGGCTCTGATGGACTGACTACAAAGATGCCTCTCTGTGTTCCTTATGAACTTATTACCATTAATTCAGAAATTATCTATCAATTATATTATTTTCACACTAATCATTATGTAACCAAGCATAAACTATAAGCTAGAAAACATCATATTTTTCTTTCTTTCTGAATTTCCAGATAACTTAAAATGTTTACTAAGAAACTTGTTACTCAACACACAATAATAGATGACACAAAAAAATATTTACTACCCTGGTTTAAAGGCTATATGCTACTTTCAAACATAACATATTTATTAAAAAAGGAAAGTTAATTAATAATCAGGATAAAATAATGATAATTTAAAAGGCAAGATAGATAGTTGATGGGATTATAGAAAACGACACTAGGAAAGAGAGTTTTATTGACTGTCTGCAATGAAATTCTATATTGAGCTGGGAACCGTGCAATCCCCCATGTACTTCCAGTTTATAAGGGCAGGCAGATCAGTAAGCTGATAAGTAAAATGTAGAAAAACAAGGACTATGAGACACACATCAAGAGTTATTGTACACACAGAAGAAATGTATGGTTCTCATAGGAATGTCTTCCTAGACACTTGGATGCCTGAGATAATCTGGGTCGATAAAAGTTAGCCAGGGAAATGCATGAAGAAAGATATTCCGGGCAGAAGATAAAAAGAGATAAAATGGCCACTAAGGAAGAGAGATAATAGAACATTAACGGAAATGCAAATGGCTCAATGAAACTGGACTCAAAAGTGCAAAAGGGCACTGGTTAGTGATGAAGGCAAACACGGTAAATACATGCTGTGTTCCTGATTGTCTTTTCTGCCCCAGTAAAAAGCGTTGAGCTTTTCCTGAGGACTTGGGCAATTCAATAGAACTTTTTATGAAGAGAGAACGTTTTATGCAATTAAATTCCTAATTTATAAAATCATTGTGGTAGAAGTGCTAAAGGTGATTAGAGGCGTTAAAGAGCGAATTCTGAAATACTTTGCTACAAATCAAGAACGAAATAGCAAAGCAGCAGGAAAGAATGTTCAAAAGATACTCAGAAACCGGAAGCCATAGCAGTAGGTGAAGGGTTGGTTTGAAAGAGGAAGAAAGAGGAAATTGCAAAGGGAACTTCAGTATGTAACTTTAGAAACTTGATAGATATGAAACAACTGGCTGAAGTGGCAGAACAAACAGACTGGGAGCACACTGTGAAGATGCTAAGATCAATTTGAATATTTATATTTGAAACGCCAGGAGGAGATTTTCAGCTGACGGTCTTGACCTCATAGTGAGATTTCATCTGAGGTGAAGAAATGGGGGCATATTTGGTATTTAGGCAATGAAGTGAATTTCATTACCTGGGGAGTTAGTATATCGCACAAAGAAAAGTAAGCCAGTAATTGATCCCCAAGGGAAACAAACATTTAGAGGATAAGCAATAGAAATGAAGGCAGAATAAAAAGTGGGCCAAACACATGGAAAAAGGATGAAGCAGAAACAGGGAGGAGAAGTCTGGCAGTCAAAGTTTATTCGGGAAAACAAACCACTCTATCAATTTCAAATGGAGGGTATTTGATATAAAAATGAATTGCAAGTATATCTTAAGGGCTAGGATTTAAATAAATCCCTACCACTTCTAGGCTGAAAGAGCAAAACTGTGTTGCCCGTATTGCCTCATTGCTTTGTCTCTGAAGCTGCAAGTGATCCTGCAGCTGTGTTGGCTGCCTTCCCACACACCCCCTTAGCCTTCCGAAACTCCAGGAGCCCACACTCTTTTTATTGCGAAGGTAACCAGGCAGCTTAAAGGCACTCACTGATGTTGCTTTGCCTCCAGGAAAAGCAGAGGCTTTGATACGGTCAGTGCTCCCAAGGCTGCTGCAGAACCCAAGAGACCTTTGCTTCCAGGGTGACAGCCACCATCTACTACTGTCCATGCTGGGGCCACGCAGCCTGAGCCGGAGCTGCGCTTCTCCCTAATGGTGGTGGGGGCACATTCGGAGCCAAAGGAGACGTGCGCATGGCCTCGTCTTTCTCCTGTTGCCCAGACTCCTGCCAGTGCCTTCCAGTGGGAGAATGTATTGGGGAAGGTAGTTCTCAGGTTTCTAACAGAGCAGAGATGGATGGAAGTAGAGTTGAGATAAAATGACCGGTACACTACATTTCAGGAAAGATGGTCAACGTAAGAGGTATTTTGACGTAATACCTCTTTGACGTAATACCAACGTAAGAGGTAAATTGAGGGATTTGGTTTGACTGCCAACCACTCACCAAATTGCTTTTCTAAAATGGTACATCAGTTTATTCTCTTACTAAAAGTGTATGAGGGTGTTTTTTGTCCTTTTTTTAAAACAATTTTCAAATGCTAGATATTATGAAAACTTTTTCTATCTTTGCAAATTTGATAGATGAATATAAAGTGTAGCTATCATTTTATTCCACTAAATAGAAGGACTTCCCACTGGTTTTCTTAAAAGAGCCAAGTTTATTTCAGTGGGAATTCAGCTACATGCTGTGGTTGTCTAGAATGATAATTCCAGAACAGCCATGAACTCACATCTCTGCTGATCATAGACACAAAAGAAATGGCACTGTGGTCATGGAATTAATTCTGTTTTCCAGCGAAGCTTTCTGCCTTCCAATGTTTAGTTTGAGTTCCTAAACAGCAGATCCTGATACAAAGACTTAGTTACATGTATTTTATTTAGTGAGTGACCCCAAGATATATGAAAGGGATAAAGAGCCATATGTCTTAAATTTAGGGGATTTGTTAGAGGGCTTCATGATACTTCATGACGCGATAAGGTGAAAGTGTTAGAAAATGTAAAAAGGAAGGGAAGAAAGTCAATAAAGAATGTGTTTTTTCAGAATTGGTTACAGCTGTAAGGACCTGGCACTAACTCCCACCGTGGTCCCTTTAGAAGGCTGTAGAAAACACCCCTCAAAATTGTCCCCCAAAAGCCAAGGAAGCTGAAGTATCAATTCTAATTTCTCATTTTTTGAAGATAAATCTTGAGACGTTAACTTGCTGGTAATTTTGTGTACCAGTGGAATGCATTCCTGTAGACAGAGAACACCCCGAGGCAAGAAAAACTAGGAAACTATTGCAATGTACCAGACTGCTTTGGGGTGAATCCAGGTAGGAAGAAGTTGAGCTCTGCTGAGTTCCTCTCCTTTCAGCACACCCAACCCAAAGTTCACTCTTTTAAATCATGACTATTCAAGGTTGCAACCAGTAATAATGCCTCCCAAAACCTTCAACTGGACAGTTAATGGTACAATTTACAGTTCCCTTGCTGCAGTTGTTATTGAGGCCATAATTAATATGCATTATTTTATTCCTCTTCCAAAGTTCTAGATTCCCCTCACCCTTATCCAGGATTTCAGTAGGTCTGGGTTGCTTTTCGTGTTAAGCACAAAAAGAATTTCACTTCTCAGGGACTTAAGCCATTGTTATTTTTCTTGTGACAGATTATGGTTGTCACAACTGTCCATACTCCATGTCTATGCATGGAGGCATCAACACACATGCCAGGAAGTCCTCTACATCCAGACCTGCTCTTCACTTTCCCATTATGTAGATGGACACTAGTTCTTCATGCCAATTAAGGAAAATCATCCCGGGAAATAGAGTAACTATTTTCTTTGTCCTTACCGGCAAAATCATCTTGTAGCAGTCATGGTTTCATTTCAATGGAATTCTTACTCTGACCCTGATGTAAGTGCTCCACTTTTATGCATCAGGATGTTTAACTGCACAGTGACTAAAGTTGCAAGTCCAACAAGGACTAATTTGTAAATTAGTCATTGGGAGTAATGGTGAGAAAAAGGGCTATCCCTACTTCCCATTTCCTGGACTCATGTTACCTGTCAGCTACATGGCATCATAAAATGAGGGTTGGGCCCTTTGAGCCTCTCTTGAGCCTTGCCTTTGCTCGGGCCGGCTCCAAAGCGTTTGGAGTGTACTTTCTCTTCTAACAATGGCCCTTGAGCCATTCTCTGTTGCACGGGTCCTCTCCTGTTTCTTTGGAATGTACTATCTCTTCTAATAAACTACTCTTTCACCACTTAAAAAAAAATAAAATAAAATAAATAAATAAATAAATAAATAAATAAATAAATAATGTGATGGTTGTTTCACTGGGTAGATCACATCTTGTAAGACAGAAGTCCCAACCCCACCAGGAGTCCTCCCTATGCTCATAGCTCCTTAGCTGACCCCTTAAATGATCATTCCAAAGTTCTCTTAAGCCAGCGGTTCCCAGGTGATGTGGTTATCGTAAGACCTGCAGATCCCCGGGCATCTGCTCAGTGTGGCACTTCTTCAGCCACCTGGTGAGTCCTTTGGCTGAGATGACTAAATGTAGGGTTCACTGTGGGTAAATTAGACACTGAACTCTTGAGTACTAGTACAGGCAGAGTCACTCAGGCAGGATGTTCAAACCCATACCCAGAATACATCTCAGTTACGGTAAGGACGGATAAACCCCCTCATCTCCCCTGAGTTGAAGAGGTCTGTTGGACTCAAATTGTATCAGAAGTTGGCTGGCTAATCTCCTTAAAAGGAGCGATGTCTCCTGCTGCTCATTATACATTCTGCAGCAGTATTAGCTTGGTCAGATTGCTGAGAGGAGGACTTGATGTTTGGACATATGAATGGCTTCTCTCTGTGCCACCATGATCCAAACACTGTACAGCATTTAGGTAGCCAAAAACAAAGCTGGCTGGTATGTACTGAGCATACAATTGGCCAGCTTCTGTAATGGATGCTTTCTAATGCACTTTGATATGAGACACAATGATCTGCATCTTTTTACTAGGGCCACCCCCATTCATCTTCTCCAGACCATCTCCTCTATGATCTTCTAGTCTTGTTTTCCAGTCACCTGCACATCCAGCCAGCTCATTCACCTGAAATTTCAGGAGTTACGTCTATCTACTTTTTTCTCTACCTCAAGTGTACTGCCCGAGGAGAGGCTATCTCCTCAGTATTAACAGGGTACTATAATTTCAGCTGTAGTCCACATTCAATAAATGCATCAAGGAAGTCTATCCATTTTTTTTCTTTCTCCATGAACCGGTCATAGGGACCTTCCACACACACCTGAACAAGTCCATACATGTGAGTTAAAGTACAACACGTAGCGAAGCCATCTGTATCTGTTTGCTAGGGCTATTATAACAAAGTGCCATAAACTGGGTGAGTTTAACAAAAGATATGCATAGTCTCACAGTTCCAGAGTTTAGGAATAGAAGATTAAGGTTTTGGCAGTGTTGGTTCTCCTGTTCCATACTTCTCCCCTAGTTTCTGGTGAATCTGGGAACCTATGGCATTCCTTGGTTTGCACATCTCTGATTTCATCTTGACATGGCTTTCTCCCTATTTATATATCTGTGTCAAAATTTCCCCTTTTCTATGAGGACACCCATCATATTATATTAGGGACACACTCTATTTCAGTCTGATTTTATCTCAATTGATTCCATATGCAACAACTCTATTTCCAAAAAGGTCACATCCTGATATCCTTGGGGTTTGGACTTCAACATGAATTTTTACTGTACACAATCCAAACCATAACAGCATCTGCAGTTATATGGAGTTCATCTTTTCTCATAGTGGAGTGTGTGTGTGTGTGTGTGTGTGTGTGTGTGTGTGTGTATTTCCCATGCTCAACTGAGCTTGTTCCTAAATGCACACATGAACACATGACTGTAGTTGTGCTCACCCAAATCAAGGCACTTGCTAGTCCACCCAGCTTATGATGGAAGGCTCTGGTCACATAATTTTTTGATGTAAACAAAAGTAAGCTCATTAGCCTTTTAGGCATTTCTTTTTGAATGGACAAATGGTATATGCTGCAGATAATCTTTCTCCAGAACCCTGAGGATCTGCATGATCCCCTTCATACAGGAACTTGCCAGAGATACCAGATGCCATTCCTATCTATCATAGATAGCTCTAGCACTACAGAGTCTGTTGGGTCAGACTGCTGAATACAGTGTAGCTTGTACCGAAGCCTGAACCTACTGCAGAGCTCTTCCGTTCTCTGGACCCCACTCAATATGGCAGCCTTCTAAACCACATGGTTGGAGCAATATTCTCAGTTGTACTATATGCTGTCTGCCAAATACAAAATGATCTGTCATCTTGTACTTTGCTTCTTCTTTCATGGTAAGAATTGCAACATGCAATTACTTATCCTATATCTTGGAGGTGATGTCTCCAAACCATGAGATATTTCAAAAGTCCCTGATATTGCAGGCCCCTAAAATCTTGCAGGGTTTATTTTCCACCATTTTGCAGGGCTTGCAGAACACTTTTGCGTTTTGACTTTGGGGGTGACACCAATCTGCTACAATCTGATGTGTTTTGCATTTTTGTTTCTAGGTCTTCAACTTGACTTTTCTTACCATAATTCCACTTATTATGTAAGTCATATAATTATTGTAAGTAAGCTAGTAAATAGCATTCCTGGTAAATGACTGGCAGATCCCTTTTGGAAATAATTAGAAAAATATATATATTATGGATTCTTTCTGTGGATATTCAATTTCCTTCCTCAAGGAGACAGGCTTCCTCTTCCATGGTTTTTAGTTTAAGAACTGACTTACTTCTAGAGATGGGTGAGGGGCTGCCAACAGCTCAGTGAGCAAGATAAAAAATATATATACAATTTAATGCAATATTTTAAAAATGCAAAAAAAGTTTCAGGAGGAACAAAATACCAAAAAAATTAAACCACTTTATAGGAATACGATTAACATACAAAAAGCTTTACATATTTAATACATATATACAACTTGATGAGTTTGGAGAGAAATGTACATTTGTGAAACTTCATCACCATCTATGCCATAAACACATTCATCACCTCCAAAAATTTCCTTCCAATCTACTTATTTATTATTGTTATTATTCTTATTGCTTTTAATCTGCCCTTGAATCGCATGGTCCAGCTTCACCTGCCTTACTGTAACTCCACCCTTCAAGTCACATAGTCAAGCCAAAACTGACAGGATGAGAAATATACTCCACCTATGGAGATAGGATTTGAGGAATCCAATACTTCTGAAAACTGATCTAAGAAAAAAAGAAACAATGCATCTAAATATCTCAATGAAGATATTATGTCTGAGGGAAATGTGAGTGATGCAGTAATAATCCCAGCAATGAGAAGATGTTGAAGGAGGACAGAAACATGCTTGCATGAATAATGACATGAATAAAAGATCCATGTGATGATTTTAAGATGTATTTTTGGAGAAAGTGACTTAACTAGCTTTAAATTAAAAGTTGCTTTAGCTGTTATTTGGAAAAGTATATTTTTGGAAGGAGATGATAAAAATCCTAATCATGAACAACTAAACTGCAAGACACAGTGAAACTTTCTAAACACAAAACAAGGCCCCGGAATTCAACCTGGATGACCAAGTTGTACTATTTGTGTATGCAGAAGAAGTTATTGCTAGCAGCCCCTACATCATATCCTTCTAGATTTTCTGAAACTAAAGACCACCCTTTTCTCTCAGCTACGTATAAGTATTCCCAAGAAACCTCTCTCATTAGGTAGGAGAGTCTGAGGTCCTAATTTCCCCTCAATGCAAAAGCCAAACGGATATAATACAAGCTCCCACATAGTAGCTTGCTTGAGATAAAGGATTTTGGAAAATCAGGCTTGCTCTCTCAGTGTCTAACTTTTGGAGCACATTTGAGCACGTGCATGTAAATAAAGCCATCCTAAACAGAAGTTAAAGCACAAGGCACCACTTGAGGCCTTTCATTGTGCCAGCTGTGTCCCCCTTTTCCTTGGACTCTTAACAGTTCTCATTTTCAAATACAGCATTTGAGAATTTGGCACAAGTACAGAAGCTGGTAAATCAATTAAAAAATTCAGTTGTTTTTTGTTATTTTTTTTTGTTTTTTCCTTCTGTTGTTTGGAATGAAAACTGGCCCCTTGGATGAAGCCAACTCCCACAGTTCTTAAAAACACTTGGAATAACTTGAACCTCAAGTAATATTGGAAAGAAAGTGTGAGAAAAAAATTCTAACAGTTTACTAAACTGGTAAAAAGCAGAACTTACTGGAATTACCTATCATGCTCTATTTTATCTATTATTTATATTGTGGAGCGGCATCCCTGGATCAAATCTCTCTTGCTTATTTCCTTATAATTTGTTGTTGTTGTTCTGCACTGCTTTGTTTGATTGCTTTCAATAGAGTAATATACTTGAGAAGCTCCTCCGTATCACTTTTTAAAGATCCTTCATTATTTTAAAAGACTGTTTAAGATTCCATTGCTTGGATATTGTATGTTATTTAATTAGTCCCTTATCAATGAAATTTAGTCCCTTGAGGGAATTTAATAGCTACTGTGTCTTGGATTAGCATTATGTGCAGTACTGTGTTAAGTGTTTAACTTACTCATAAGGAGTATACGTGTTGTCAATCAGGTGGTAAGTAGTGAAGTTGGGATTTGAATCCAGACATTCTGGATCCACAATCTGCAATACTAACCACAGCACCCACGATAGATCTGCTGGTACTCCAGGTTCATGATCAAAAATCTCTTCACCTCACTTAACTCATGGTTAAGATGTTGAATCTCTGTACTGATATCCAATCTCACTTTTTGATTTTGACTATTCCATTCCCTTGAAAAATCCTTTACTCAGTGAGTCTTACACCACTTCTTCTAACCTCTATGACCGTGTTTCCCCGAAAATAAGACCTAGCCAGACAATTAGCTCTAATGTGTGTTTTGGAGCAAAAATTAATATAAGACTTGGTATTATATTATATTTATTATGTTATATTATATTAAGGACCGGTCTTATAGTAAAATATGAACCAGTATTTATTATATTATATTATATCATATTATATTATACCTGGTCTTATAGTAAAATAAGACCAGGTCTTATATTACTTTTTGCTCCAAAAGATGCATTAGAGTTGATTGTCTGGCTAGGTCTTATTTTCGGGGAAACATGGGAATTATGGGTACATAATTCCATGCTCACGTGGAAAGAACACCCAGTTCCCACAATTGCCTTCTACTTTTTTCCTCAAACCCTTCCCCACCACTCTAGCAACTCACTCCTCTGATTCTGTGCTGCATCTTATCCTCATGTGAAAGTGTACCACTAACCTATTCACTGAGAGCTAACATTTATTTTTCTCCTACAACTTAACCAACTTTATGTACTTTTCTTCCCACCAGTGTTTTGAGTTCACTGTTTCTTTTACCTTACCTCTGTCAACCCACAACTCTCTATACTCCCTTTGAAAACCAGCTTAAATTCTAAGGCCTGTCATTTAAGTCACTTCCCAATATCAATGCTCTGCTCACGGTTGGGAAAAACCTAAACCTAGCTTATAGTTACTGTCTACCTTCTCTGACAACTGTTCAGAATACTGAGCATCACTCAAGATAATCTCAAAGTCAAATATATTTTTCCATATAAATCCATGCTTATAAACTACAACTTGTCCCTAATATTCCATTCTCCCTTAGACGTCAGAATACAAACACTTCTGTCAGTCTCACTTTATGACCTCGTTTCCAAATTTAATGAGATATCAGAAGTTACCAGACAGAAAATCCAGAAGATTCTGGCTATGGCCAGAATCTTTCCTTCTTTTCAGTGGAGGATTTTACTCTTAACATAACATTGTATTTAAAATAAAAAGGGTTTCACTCTAATTGTGATTTGGAAGAAGAGGCAATGTAAAGTAGATTAAAAAAACAAAGGTTTTCTGGTATAATTTTTGTATAGCTGCCATAATATATAAAGATTGTTATTCAGGTATTATAAAGGTCCATTGGGTGGAGCTATATAATTCTTGTGTATATTAACTATCTAGTGAAGGGATTTTTGTTAAATACGCTCTTTGGAAAGAGACACTATTAGTCTTTTTCATATATCTTCTGTGACTATTCTGAAGCATTATGTTCAACACTGATGAATTGGTGTCATTTTCTTAGCAATTTCTTGGTATATACTACTTACAAGTTTTTTTTTCCCCAAATGTGTTCTCCGATGATTAAGAATCATATTGTACATAAATGCAAGTTTTGTCTTTTTTAAAACAAATGAATAATTTAGTCATTTGGAAAAGTTGAAAAATAACAGAAATACGCAAGCTATGAGTTTGACTTGTAAATCCTTATATACTACAATAGATATTTCCTTTGTGTATTTTTTTATTTTAAAGTCAGTATTTTCTTGTGATTTTTAACATATTTTGTTTGCCTTTTGCAAAATTGAGATGGAGATAAATAATTATCTTAATAATAACATTTAAAGGAATGATATTAGTTGAGATATGGATAAAATTTCTAAAACATTAAAATTTTAGACTTTTAAAATATGTAATATTTTTTCAGCTGGATTTTAAGTGTCAGAAATGTTTCTATAATTTCACTTTTGGGAAGAATTGTAGAAATGTCATAATTTTTTTCATTTAGCCCAATATTTACTGGTACACTGTAGTCATCTACTAAAGTGTTAGGTTGTTTCTGTTGGGAGGGGAGTTGGCTACATGTATGTTTAAAGACATTACAGATTTACAATTAAAAATACAATTAAAAAAAGATGTTTTAGTGAGAGTAATTATTGTCATGTAAAACCCAAATCAAATAAATCGCATGTTCATCAGAATATCTTCTATATTTTCTTACTTGATATCAATTACCAACTTTTGCTATTACTTGGAATACTAAACACTATGTGGATTCTTATGATATTCTATAAAGTAATTTCTGTAACTGGAATATTCTGTATTTTATAAACAAAAAAATAATTTTTAATCATTTATTTATTTATTTTTGAGCCTATGGAACTTGACTAACCATTGGTACCCCAATAGACATTAATAAAAAAAATTTAAAAAATAGGTTATATTGGTTTTGTTTAAGCACGCTCTATGTCATAGCTCTTTCTCTGAACATTCTTAACACATACACTGCAATATATTTACCTACAAAATCTTTAGCTAACTGAAAGCATGAAAGACATACTTACGATTGATATTCAACAGAAGATTTACCTAGCTTTCATTAAAATAGTTTAACTTTATTAGTCAGAGTTGTCATTTGTATGCAATTGTGCTACATAACATGACAACATTTATTATGTTGAAGAATAACTTTTAAATAGCTGACACAACTCTTTAGTGATAAATCACCAGTACAAAAATAGGTCTTCCATTTATAAACTTTACAGAAGACATTTACAAAGCCCTAAAACTACTTCCACACCATATATGTGTTATGTTTGGCACCACTGAAATATTATTCTACTGAGATGGATGAGGTATAAAATTTTATTGCAATTTAAAATAAAAAAAATAGTATAGTAGAATGTTAATGATGTATTTCCCAAAGTCATATGCTTCATCTTTAATATTTTGCATTCTTGTTCAATAAACTGAACATTATTATTTTAAATAGTATATTGGGATTCCTTTACATCACAAAAATATAAGTGTTTTTTGCTTATCAAATGGCCACACCATTTACTCTATTTAAAATGTCATACAGTTAAATTATAACCTCAAAACCCATCGTGATGGTGACAAGTATCTGACAATGTAGACCAATACTGAAGTGGAAACTTTAAAGAATTGAAGTTAATTCTAGTAATAAGAGTACTCTCTACCAGCTCAACCTGATGGAAGCCATACCTGGATAGGTGCATGCAAGAATACAGGGCTTCCTCTGTCTCCTACTCCCAGCGTAGGGCTATCCATTCTCCTGAGGTGGGGTAAGCTGCCAATAATTCTCTTGTTTCTAGATTGTTGCTACAGAGGTGCTATTTCAGAGAGAAGCAGTTGAGAGGTATGAACTTTCTACCGCCACCAAGGGCACAATCTCTATCCCAGATGGGGCAGACTGAGTTTAATCAGACTTTAATCGCTATTACCTCAACTCTTTATTAAGGCAGAATTTCCTTGCTGGAAGAGGCAAACTGAGAAGACCCAAGACTACAGATCACACCAGTTACCCTATTGGAAAGCCAGGGTTTAATTTCATGAGAAGTGGCTTGCTGTCTCCATTCCCACCTCTCGAGTAATGACTCAGAAAATTTGCCCAGTGACTTAAGGTGTAGGAACAGAAACTGCCGAAGCTTTTCCCAAGATTTGACTTTATTTCTAAGAGAGGGTGGGTAAGTTCAAGCCTAAGGACATTCTCTAAAACCATGGAAATTTTGGTGGTAAGTAATTAAAACCGAGCCAGTAGTTCTATGAGAGCCACAAGCTAAATCGTAGGCTTACTAGAAATTTACCAGAGAAAATCAAGGAAAGAGACTGAGATCTCTCACTCCTTCCACCATGAGAAGATGCAGTATGAAGATGGCTGTCTACAAACCAGGAAGTGGGCCTTCACCAAGAACAAACTAAGCTGGCGCCCTTACTTCCAGACTTCAAAACTGCAAGAAATATAATTCTGTTGCTTTCAAATCACCCAATCTATGGTACTGTTACAGCAGCCACATTGATTAAGACAATTACTCTTGATGTTGACCACTTTTATATGAATATCAGGGATTAATCAATGGTTTAACAGTTTATACCAAGACTCTTTCCTTTTTACAATTCTCTGCCACTCTAGGTGCCTCTGTAGTCTTGAAGTCTGTCTTCTTACCTTTTAAAAAAGTAATACTTTGTCTTCTAAATAAGTCCCAGCCTTCCTATATCATGAATAGTGAAGATACCCCAGGTGATAAGTTAAAGAACCACATAATCACCAATGATAATTTTCTCTTCTCTTCTCTTCTCTCTCCTCTCCTCTCCTCTTTTCTTTCTTTCTTTCCTTCTTTCCTTCTTTCCTTCTTTCCTTCTTTCCTTCTTTCCTTCTTTCCTTCTTTCCTTCTTTCCTTCTTTCTTTCTTTCTTTCTTTCTTTCTTTCTTTTCTACCCCATCCATTTTCCATCTTTCCCCTGGATTTTTAAATCTCTAGTGTCTTCAAGTATTTTAAAATATAGTTCATTCAGAGTGTATATGTATGTGATTTCCAAGAATATATTTGATAAACTACTCCACTATTATGAGAAGCAGAATTCTTCAATCTCAAATATAATTTCAGTGAAAAGTACTAAATTTTCCTCAAGAGTATGTTCCTCAAACATTACCATATATTAAGGTTCTCACTGTATTGATTCAGACTCTGAAAATCAGCTGTTTCAACTTATAAATTGGAACACTGATCACCATGAACATATAAAATAATTTGCTTTTGCTTACTTTAAGTCATTGATATTATGGGATGTTCAACTCTGTGATTTTTAAAATTATTTGTTGTGAAAAACTACTTACAATCTCTCCTTTACCTCCTCCCCCTCCCCTTTCTTCTTCTTCTCCTCCTCCTCCTCCTCCTCCTCCTCCTTCTCTCTTTCTCTCTCTCTCTCTGAATATGTTTGCCATTACCTTAGTAACTGATTGGATAAACTCGTGACATATTTTTTCTTTAAATGCAGGTTTGAAGGATTCATTTAATTTTGAATTATGTTCTGTTACTAGAAAACAGTGTTTGTTTCTTGTTAGAAATTGTTTTGTGTTAGTATATAAAAATGAGAGGTCACTGTACTTTAATTGAAAATTACTTTGGAATGTTGATGGATTTCTGCTGATTTTGATGATTTTTGGTAATATTTTATTAAACATAGTGCCATGGTGACTGAAGTGAACACATCAGAGGACCAATAAAATGTAATTTTCAGGTTTTCATTTTTTTATTTTTAATATCCAAAGCCCTGCTTCTGCTTGTTTCACAAAGTTGCACTTATAAAATTATTTGTAAATATTCACATTATCTATCTCTAACTCAAGACCTATTCATTATTTATATTTATGGTATTCCAAGGGCAATATTTATGTTAACATTTTATCAAAAGACTAAGTTAAATGAACTGCTTATTAATAACTTGTTTAGTTTCTATGAATAGGGACCATAGAGTAGTAGCACCAAAAAAAAAAAAAAAAGGAAAATTGAATGCATAGAAAATACATGCCATATTGAAGCTTATTGTAATAAAAATTAAACATTAACAATAATGAAGACATGACATGATAATTTACACTGTGTTTATTAAGTGTTGACTAAAATCAATTGGACAATGTTGTCATTCAGTAAATACACTTCCAAAGTATATTTTAAAGAACATGATGAAATATCTAATGGAGAAAAGAAAGCCTCTTCAATAAAAGGTGCTGGGAAAATTGAAAGCCATGTGAAAAAGAATGAAACTAGATTGCTATCTGTCACCACATACCAAAATTAACTCAAAATGGATCAAAGACTTAAGCATAAGACCTAAAATAATAATCTGCATAGAAGAAAGCACAGGTACTAAACTTACGGATGTTGGCTTAAAAGAAGATTTTATGAATTTGGAAGGAAAGGAAAAGGAAGTAAAAGCTAAAATAAATGAATGGGACTATATTAAACTAAAAAGCTTTGCACAGCAAAACAAACCATCAACAAAGCAAAAAAGCAATCAACCGAATAGGAGAAGATATTTGCAAACAATGCCTCTGATAAGGGGCTAATATTCAAAATATAAAAGTAAATCATACAACTCAACAACAATCCAATTAAAAAATGGGCAGAGGACATGAACAGAAACTTCTCCCAAGAAGACATACAAACGCCCAACAGATACATGAAAAAACGACCAACTTCACTAGCTTTTAGGGAAGTGCAAATCAAAACCACGATGAGATATAACCTGACACCTGTTAGAATGCTTATGATCAACAAGACAAATAATAACAAGTGTTGGAGAAGCTGTAGAGGAAAAGGAACCCTTATACAACGCTGGTGGGAATGTAAATTGGTACAGCTGCTATGGAAAATAATTTGGCGGTTTTTCAAAAATTAATGGAATTCCATATGACCCAGCAATCCCTCTCCTCGGTACCTATCTAAAAAATCTGAAAACATTTATCCATAAAGATATATATACTCCAATGTTCATTGCAGCATTATTAACAGCAGCCAAGACATGGAAACAACCAAAGTCTCCTTTGAGAGATGATTAGATAAAAAAGATGTGGTACATATACACAATGGAATACTACTCAGCCATAAGAAAAGATGAAATGGTGCCATTTGCGACAACATGGATGGATCTTGAGATTATTATGCTAAGTGAAATAAGTCAGACAAAAAAAGTCAAGAACCATATGACTTCACTGATATGTGGGATATAAAACTGAAAGCAACAAAGGAACAAGACAAACAAATAAAGGAACAAAAACTCATAGATGCAGACAATAGTTTAATGGTTACCAGAGTGTATGGGAGGAAGGGGAATAGTAGAAGAAGGTAAAGGGGGTTAAACATATGGTGATCGAAGGAGAACTGACTCTGGGTGGTGAACACACAATGGGATATATAGGCGATGTATTGCAAAATTGTATATTTGAAATCTATGTAGTTTTGTTGGCCATTGTTACCTCAATAAATTTTAATAGAAAAATTTTTATTCCAAATATGTGAGCTATACCTGCACAAAGTTAAATCATCACCTTATCTCCTGATATCACCAAGCTGTCACTTGCTAGATCATTGCTCTGTGGTCTGAGTACCACCCATGGATAAGAACCGATACAGATAAATAGCAAAAAATAGTCTAAGGACATATTGTTACATAAATATTATGTATCAATCTATAAGCCTTTTCTGTGTCATGGAGCTTTCATAATTGGCTAATGAGGTACAAGTGTGATATTGATGTTTCAATAATAACAGTTTCTGATCTCTTTTAAAAAAATATATATGCTTTTTACATTGATTTGAAATAAAAGTTAATCATTAGAACTGGTATTCTGAAATGCATATAGATAGAAGCACTGAGCTATTTTTTTAAAAAAATATTGTTCTACGAATCAAAGTATTACATGACAGCCTTTTGCTTTTATATTGTATGATCTTTGATAAGCACAGCAGATATCTTAGAAGCACAATAATCATTAAAAAATGAGGGTTCAATGGTCAGTTCTTTATATCTATTATTGGAGTAAAACGATCAGAATGATACATTAGGTGATGTCTATAGAAGACAATTATTGACTTAGTACTTAAATATTTTATAAAAAATTTACAATAAAACACATTCTTTATGAGTACTTAAATAACCACAGAGTGGATGACATTCTTGTCATTCACGGAAGAGCATTTCAAGTCAAAATTAATCTGATAGTTTCCGGACATACTCAGCATTTCTTAAAATATAATTAACAGAAAAAGATGCAATGAAGAATTAGAAGTGAAAACAATTAGAAATTAAACAAACAAAAATCTGGCAGTACAGTATCTAGAATCAATTACTGAATATGAGTTATCAACGTTAACTGTTAGTAACATTAATGCAAAAAATAGCAAAAGATATATACTAATAATACAGAAAATTTTGTATAGGAAGGATTAGAGTATCAGAATTTTAGTAATTTTCAAAGGTATATTAAATATCTCTATTCTGTTATAGTTTCTACAACTTGAGATAAGTCAGGATCATTTGGGAAATTATAAAGGAAGAATAATTAAAAGGATTAAATGATTAAAATGCAAAAAATATGTATTAAGATTAAGGGATTTCAGATTATTCAACCAGAAGATGAATATTCTCTTGATAATGGAATACCTTAAATCCTTTACAGAGAAGCTGAACCTTCATGAAAACTTGAGCTTGCATAACTGTTTATAATTATAATTGATTTCATGACAAATTTTGATCTGACTGAATAGAGCAGCAGCAGCCACAACAACAAACAGAAAACAAAAAAAAGAAAAGGTGAAAATTTGTTGCTCAGAACTCACAGTCTGCTGGTTGAGGTGTCCATGCGGCCTACGTATGCATATTGCCTCTGTTTCACTGAATTTGCTGGTTGCTGGCTTGTTCCATAAAGTCATGGGAAAATAGTTAAGTCATCCTCTGTCATTGATCACCTTTCCTGCCATTGCTCAGTCTTTAAGGGTTCTAATCCTTGCAGGCTACTCTTTAAGACGTTGGTACCTACATGTCCCATGCTTGTTACAATCATCCTATGCTTATATCACTTTACCAGAGACTTGAAGTTGTGATCACTCAGAACAAACTCTGAGACAAAAACAGCATTTTACCATCCAAATAAACATCTTCCGACTCTACATTATGGCTCTCAGTCTAATGGCAAACTTTTTGAAACCAGTCTTCCCCATCTGAATCACAGAACAGAAAAATTGTTTGAGTGACTATTCTTTCAATTGTCCCCTGGATGGTACTAGTATCATACTAAATGCATAGGCAGTTTTCATTATAAATAAGAGAAACATCAAGGCTTAATTCTTTGTGGATCCCTGGTGGGAAAATTCTAGGTTTCTAGGTCACACTTGCAACTTCTTTAGTATAGCCCTTAATCATCTGGTCATTGACCATGAGAGTTTGGGTTGGGGGGTGGAAGAGATGAATCTGAAATTAACTCTGTTCCCTCCGTATTCTTTACTTCTCAATCTAAATTGAAGTGGGAAGAGGCAAACTTATCTTTCTTTGTTTTCCTTTTTTCCAGAGACTTTAGCTATGTCATTTTTCTTTCTCCTGCCCATTTTAGAAGAAACTCTATGGATACCAGTTGACCACACATGCCTTTATAAAATAGTTTTAGGATAACTAGGAATTACGGCAAATAAGAATATATTAAATCAACATATTGGTTTAATACTGACTTGACAGTTTGAAAATATTAACCTTGTAAAGCAGCAATCTGAATATAATTCTGAAGCATTTTGTAGCTTATCTAAACTTGCAAAACTCTGTGTAAGAGTTTGCATGGATGTGCTGGTGGGATCTGAACAAAATGTCATGCTGATTTTAAAATGGATCCTATTTTCAAAATATTTCAAAAAAACAAAGGGCAAGTTTTAATGAATTCTGTCACTTACAACCTGTGCAACCTTGAAAAGTTGCCAATTCTCTTTGAACTTCGTTTTGCTCTTCAGCAAAACAGAAATAAGTCCCTACTTGTCTCATAGTATATTATTAGAATAATAAGCATAATTCTTGAGAAAGGGATATTACAAGCTATAAATTACTTTTTTTTTAAAAAAAAATATCATTTTCTTTAAACTTTTGATTAGGGTAGAAAGTCTCCTCTTAAGCATGCTTGAACATTCAGTATCATTTTATTTGAAGAAACCACCAGTAATTAGTTAAGATTTGGAATTCATTGTCACAGCTTGTACTTTCTAAGCTCTCATCCATATGAACTCCACTCATTTCCTTTGCACAGCTTGACCTTTTCTAATTAATGCACAGGATCGCCTAACTGCAACTTGCATTGACGTGCAGTGCCTATCAGGGATTGAAAAACTTCCAGCTCTATGAACTTCCAAACACTTGCATCAGAAAAAATATATCTTTTCAATTTTAGTTTGTTAGATAGTATCCAAATTATTCTCAGTTCATTATTTCCTATCATAAGTGAATATTATCTAGTACATTTCTTCATATTCTTAAATTCATATTAAATAATTTTATTCTTTAAAATTATTCTCTTAAAATTGTGGATGCATTTATTGTTTGTTAATAAGTGAGAGTGATAAATTTAAAATAAACTGACATTAATAAAAATTGTTGGGATGATCTACTGAGAAGAGATAATCTGAAGTAATTTTAAGTAACATATATTTTCTTTCTTAATTCATTTTTTTTTATTAACACATCCAAAGTGTAGAACTCATTTTTTATCTTAGTCCTCCATAGTCCAGTAAAGGATAGACTTAATTTTTACAGAAAACTGATTGAAGGTTAAAAAGAAGATAAAATAGAGCATAAACCCCAACTACTAGACAAGTTTGGGGATCATCAGGGTTACTTAACGAACTACTTTTCTGCCTAATTCCTAGACTCCACGCCCACCTCTCCACGCCCCACCTTCGCCCAATATGGGTAAGCCAGCCTATGTGTTTCCACAAAGTCCTTGCTGACGTCTCTCCTAAAATTCAGATCAAACATATTCAAGAACATCAAGTGATTAAAAAGCACAAGAATAACTCAGAAAACTTGTAAGTACCTGTTCCTTTCCTCTACCTTCTTCTTACCAACCAAAATTATAATGGATGACTCAAGAAAATGGGCCAACTTTAACCTGTGATTTCTATTATTCCCTGGAACATCCTTATATGTACTCACAGTTGAAGAAACTATTCAATAAATGAACATCTCTTAAGGGGAAAGAAAATACCAGGTTGTAATAATAAGTTGCTGAGAGCTGACACTTATCTTGCCCTTTCCTTAGAAAAATACCTGCAGCCAGGTGAAAGATGCCGAGAGGAGGCAGGGAGGTAATTGCCTACTGTTTTAGATGAGATCAGCAGATTTCAAAATAGAAATATTAGTACCGTAATCTTATAGGAATGGCAAACTAAAAATTTCCATCAAACAGCTGGTCCTCTTTTGAAATGAAGAAAATGACATGTTTTTAGATGGAGAGAGAAGGGGAAAAACTAACTTAATTTGTTGCATTTGAATTTTCAACACTAATGTTGTTATTATTATTATTATTATTATTATTATTATTATTATCAGTTTCAGGTGTACAAAACAATGTAATTGCTAATGTTTTAAGAAAATGTTCGTATTATACTTCTAAGGAAAAAAATCAGGTAATGCAACTATTCAGAAAAAATGTAATTTTTTAAAAAGTATTACACAGCCACAGATACACACATGCATATCTATATCTATATCTGTATCTGTATTTATATCTATATCAATATCTATACCTATATCTATCTGTGTATATATATGTGTGTGTATGTGTGTGTATCTATATATTTACACACACACACATACACACACACACACAGATTGCACTAAAAAATGTATACACATTTTAAGAAAGGAAAATAAACTATTAAAATTGTACTACTTAATATATACCAATAACAAAAGATGAATACAAGTCACGTTTGACTTCTGAAATTACAAGAGATGCTCAAGGTGGTTACCATCAGCATCCAGACACTTCTGATTATGGTGAACTACTGCTTGGGCATAAATAACATCTCTTAAAATGTGTATACATTTTTTGGCACCCCTGGTATATACAATCCACACATCCTGATGTCACAAGTCACACGTGACAAAATTAGTCACATTTAATGTTCAATTAAGAGGACTTATATCCCCATCAGCATGCTTTCTGTTCCTTGGAACTACTGCCCCTGAAAACCCTTCCTTTAGTGTTTTTGAATATCCTCTTGAGAAGGCCCAGACAAGCTTGCCATACAGATCGTTCACTACTGTAACTCTCTGGTTTCTGCCATGATACTTTTCTCCAGTTCAGACATTCTGTACCTGATGACTATCCCTCAGAGCCTGCCAGAAGGACCCTCAGGGAAGCCACTGCTAATGGTGTCCCTAGTGAAATCCCAGTTCTATGACAAGGGTGCAACATTGGAAGTCTCTCATAGCTGCCACTCTCAAGTGAGAGAGTGATGCTGGATTGCATGTAAAGCTGGTAAATTGGATCTTTCCACAGCTCACTGACACAAATTGTCACTTAGGTTTCTTAGCAACATTGCTCATTTCCATTGCCTACCAAAATTAAGACAGCCAGTTTTCAGCTATTCCTTTTGAATTTTTCTTGTAGTGTTAACCAACCCATAAATATATAATAATAATAATAATACACCCCAAAATTTAAAAAAAATGTTTATTTTCTAGCTAAACAAGAAAACCTCTTAGTCACATAGACATCCGTCTCTTCTTTTTTTCTTTGTCTCCTAACATCAACTCAAGAAAAGAGAATTTTTGAAATAAAAACAGAATGTCATTCTCAGTCTTAGAACATAATCTGACAAATATTAATGTTACAGAACTATCATGCTGATATCTATATTCATATTAAACATGGTCTCTACTTCTACTCTGAAACAATAGATATGTATTTGCTTTGAATTTATATAACAAAAATGCCATCTCTGGTCACTTTTTTCTAAAGTAATAAAATGATTTTCCCAAATCACAGAGCAGAAGGAATAATGAGAGGAAAGTGGAAAAATACAACAGAATCAAAATGAAAACAGTTATCCTTGAATTATAAAAATAAATAAAATTTATATTTATTTTTAAATGTTCTACAAAGACACATTAAAAAGATAAAATAATGCTTTTAAAATGTGATTATATATTATGTTATTAAGGGTTGCAAAAATGTCTGGGAGAGGGGTGCTTGCACATGTGTTATATGTACCCCATCTTATACTGCCATCTATAATTCAAAGCAGTGGTATACTACTATGCTGAAAGGTGCACACTCTAAGACTTGAGTCTAAATTTCAGGCCCAATTTTTACTGTGCAACCACAGGCATTGCCCTCTCCGGGCTTCTGATATTACATCAGAAAACAGTTATAATAAAACAGTTCCAAAGTGTTCTGGTCACAGTTGGCTGATTTAATATATGTAACATTTTAATTAGTTCATGTTGGCTTTAACAAAGACGATAACCTTTACTGGCTGTGTGTCTAGGCCAGTGAATGAACTCTTGGTGAACTGGGTCCTCTATTGACTGCTTTTTGAATAATATCTTTGTTCACCCAATTCTCTTCCATAATTCTGAATATACCTTAGACTATCTCTGGATTGAGATGGTGGTATTTTTGCTCTACCTTAGAGACAAGTGTAATTAAATGTATAATGTGTTCAGACAATTTTTGAAGTTTCTAAAGAATTCTATTTTCTTATGTATGCCTTCCCTTCCAGTGAGGTTGTGACAAGTGAGGCCATTTCTGATACTTCAAATTACAACCCATCCCTCAATCGGCCTTGGTTCGGATGGATGGATGTTTATCTGATTACTAGAGACACATGCTTCCTTCTTTCTTCAGCAATTAGTACAGGATTCTCTGTATTGACTTTCAAATTATTATTATTATTTTTTTAACTTTTGCTTTTCCTGTTCGTTTTTTTCTTCCCCCACCCCCTATCTTTCCACGGGGCTGCATTACCTGGTATTCTTCCAATCCTTAACCTAACCAGGCAGCGGCCTCTCTAGGGTTCCCTCCCTGCGGGGATCTGCAGTCAGCTGCGCTCTGGATGGGAAACTGAAAACCCAAGGAGCCTCTGTTAGGCCAACTGAACAGCTAGAGCTGTGCCTGGTATTTCTCCCATTGGATTCCCTCTCCTTGAATTAATTAGATTAGGTTGGTGATACACATAGGGCCCTCACTGCCCAGCCATTTGGTTGGGAAACTACCTTGCAATTCAGAATCAAGAGAGGTGAAATAAGAGAGATATAGTCTGCTTATTTAATAGTTTCTCAGGAGACATGATTAAGAAAAGTTGTGATGCTTAGTGGTAAGAGGATCCATAAGAAAATAGGCAGAAAAAAAAAGCTACCTTTTTCTAGACATCTTCAGCTGCATCTGTGGCAGCCATGTACCCTTTGTAGCCTCTGGTTCAGCATACGTTCACTGTGGCATATATGAATCTCCAAAAAAAAAAAAAAAAAACTCAAAACTTCTCAAGGAGAATTCAATTTATTAGTCTATTCCTAGGATCTCAGAAGCACAGCTTTTGCTTTGCTACATAGTTACTTTGCTCATCTTGGTTGCTTCTCAGATATGTGCAAAATATTTGAGGAGCAGTAGTAGCGATGCCACTTTAGCAGTCATAAATGATAAAGGAGTTAATATTTTCACTGGTGCTTTTATTTCTAACCACCAGAAGATTCATGCCTTTTAGACACAACTTTTAAACTAAGCCTTTCATTTGAGAATAAAAATAACATATATATATATTTTTTTTTATTTTACAACTTTATATCGGGTAAGCCACACTAAATATTATTCCTCTGATGACTTGCATATTCATATAATTTCATGTAATTATATCTGACATAGTTAAGTTTTTTTCCTAATCTTTCAAAATCTATGAATAAAAACATCTTTGGAAAATGTTGCTGCTTGCTAATTTGTAATATATATTCTAAGTTACTATAGGGTATTTCTTCTGCATATACAGCTTCATTATAACTTTCTTAGCCTCCGTCTGCCCTATTTGGATGAAGTCACTTCTTAGCTTTTATAGATATTCTGTGCATGTAAGACTTGGTGCATGGGATGGCTCATTCTGACTTCTTATGAATACAGAAGGAAGGGGGGATGCTTGTTGCAGGTAGTTTCATGATGGAAAGAAATAATCCTGCAATATTTCAGTTCAGTTCTTATTGTACTTATTTTGCTGGTAATCAAAGATCATATTTCAGAGTGAGGGAAAACAGAGTATGCTAAGAATCAGGATAATATAAGGATTCTACAATATAAAGAACAGAGCGAAAGTCCCAAAAGTTGTGTGGAACAAAACCAAGCAATTGATCGGGAAAATGACAGGATATTGTTGAGGAAGATAAATGGATCTCTAAGAGGCAGAGACATTCTGTGGGTTGGGGTTCTCAGGGAGATATGTAGCAGTAGAGGCTTCGTAGAATCCTGGGACAAACATTCAGTGTGCAAATAAGCTACAGATCTGTTACAAAAGG
Source organism: Rhinolophus ferrumequinum (assembly GCF_004115265.2). Classification (NCBI taxonomy): domain Eukaryota; kingdom Metazoa; phylum Chordata; class Mammalia; order Chiroptera; family Rhinolophidae; genus Rhinolophus; species Rhinolophus ferrumequinum. Next base: position 16,564,671 of record NC_046290.1, read on the forward strand.
GACTCTCTTTTTAGGAAACCAAACAATCATCAGGATGAGACTCATATGGTCTGAGAAGTTGTAAAATTATATTTAACCTATAAAAAAATGTGGGTGTTCATCAACAGGGTAATATTTGAATAAATTCCAGGGAAAAAATGACTATGTAGCAGTAGGTAACAATGTGGTCCATATGTATTGGGATATATGGAGAATTATGCAGCAAAAGATAGCAGTTTTTATCCATATCTGTTGACCCAAGAAAATGTATATTTTTTCCCTAGTGACAAAACAAAGCAAGTTGGGAGGGTAATACTTTAAACATATAGTATTATTACATTTTTGTCAAAAAATTAAAACTGTATTTGTGATAAGTAAAGGAGAGAGAAAAAGAAAAAAAAGAAGTGGGACAATAAATTTCAGGGCCTGAAAATGTATTTTCTTAGTGGAAAAGAGAAAGTTGGCAAATTATATTTTAAGTACATGGAGAGTTATTCAATTCCAAGTTAATAATGTTTACTTTTTATAATTTAATACAGATTATGTAAAATATGAAAAATCAAGTATCTCCCCAATTTTATTATTTTCTTTTAGCTTTATTCAGGCCCTGGGTGATATTGAATCTTTCCATTTATCTGCAATAAATCTGTCAAGCTTTACTCTTTTCTTGGGTTTTATGTTTTAATATGTCTTCAAATGATTTCAATATTAGTGTTTTACAACTGAATTTTTTATGGCGTACATTGAGGGTATGCCTAATATTTGACTGTAAGCAACTGTATCATATCTGTGTACTGTCTGCATTCCAGTGACATTATTATAAACATCTTTTCATAATAATCAAATTCAAACTACAAGCATATATCTCTTATTAATCACATTCTTCAAATATATGCTCTCCTAGTTTGTTCAGGCTTCTATAACAAACTGTCATAGACTGAATGACTCGAGGAACAAACATTTATTTCTTACAGTTTTAGAGGCTGGGAAATTCAAGGTCAAGGTACCCACAGAATTGCTATCCGGAGAAGGCCCCCCTCCTGGTTCATAGATGACAAGTATCTTGTTGCTGTGTTCTCACATGGCAGAAAGGGCAAGAGAGCTTTTCGCTGCCTCTTTTATAAGGGCACTGATCCCATTCACAAAGGCTCCACCCTCATGACCTAATGACCTCCCAAAGGCTTTACTTCCTAAATTCATCACATTGGGAATTAGAATAAATTTTTTGAAGGGACACAACTTTCAGTCTAAAACATATATCATAGATTTAAAAGTTTTGAAAATTATTTTAATAACCCATGAAATAAAAAAATGCATAATCTTACAAGAGGCAATTCTTTTAAGAGTATTAGAAATAAGTTTGTAAACTTTTTTTTTAAAGTTACTCAAGTTAAATAAATTATGCATGTGTGTTTGAGTGTGTGTGTACTTATTTAAAGAAGATTAAATAAGTAAAAAATAAAAAATTTAAATGATTTTTTTGGCTAAGGGTACACTACCAGTGCTTATGATTTCTCACTAGAAGAATAATTAATGATTCTGAAAGGGTTACCAAATTGAATCTATAATGATCTTTCATAATCTTCAGTTTTACTTTTCTTTATGAAATTGTAATTTATATCTCATTATGCATTAAAATTAATAATGGTACATTTTAGACATTTGTTACACTTGGGTTAATGTAATATGTACTCTCTGTAACAAATACCACCCACCACATTCCTTCAATTCCTGTTACCCTATAAAATATTGGCTGGTGTTGTCAAAATATATACATCTTTTTATATAGGCTAACATTTAATTTTAAGTAGGAAACCATGCATAATGTTCTTTTCTTGTGCAGAAAATACAATCAATTTTGCTAGTTCCCATTCAGATGAATTATTTCTTCATAAGCTTTGATGGGGATATCACTTAGTAGATTAATATAACTTTAGCCCATTACACATAATAGTGGTCAAATTAATTCACTCAAATTTGACCACATTCTGGATAGTAAACCAAGGAAAAACTAATCAGCTCAGTACTACACATCATATTACACTTAGAAGTGAATCATATGAATGTAAATTGTGCAAATTATTTCTATATCTTTTCAAAATAGTAACAAGTATACTGTGCAATTTAACTATTGGAAATTCTATAATTAAAGTGTTTCATTATTCATCAATTCTAGTGTAAAAAATATCAAATGGTTATAATAAATTGTGCAATCATGTGCTTTATAACTTAAGAAAGCAAACTTTTATACGTTCATTAATACAAGCAGTTTTATTGCAACTATATAAGTGCTTTTCAAATGTTTGGTCATATCTTATATGTATATGTATATGTATATGTATATTTATATTATTTATATTTATGCTGCTCTACAGATGTCGTCTTTAAACGTATTAGGGTTAACTTGCTGAGAATGTTGAGATAAAAGCCTTAAATGCTGATAATTTGACCGCCTAAATAGATTCTTGATAATCAAAAATAAAATGCCACTTGAATAAAAGCAAAATTATGTTTATTATTTTTAAAAGAAAACAAGATAGGCTTCTGACCAAGATCCAATCAATCTCACAGAGCCCAATGAAGCTGAAGCCATGTCCGCCTACCACTAACTGAATAAACAGCTCGGGTTTCCCTTCACGATCCACTTGAGATAATCTTCTCTTTGATTTCAGAAAGACTTTCTCCCAAGACTAATCTCCATGTCGATTAAGGATCATGGAAGAAAACTGCACCCATGTCCTGAGACGTGGCCAGAGCAATCAAGACCACCTTGTTTATACATCTGCTCCTCCTACTTCTTTTCAATCACCCCACCTAGAAAAGGTAATGTTTTAGTAAAGAAGTGTGTTTTTAACTGAGGAAGACTGTGCTGAACAGGAAAGGATAAATAACGTCTCTGTGAAATGCATTTTTGTTGCTTTTTCAATAAACATATTTGATCAACTTTATGTTCAAACTCTGCAGGAACAAGGCACACAGTGAAAAACAAGGCAGACAAGACCCTTGAGCTCATGGATATCGCTGCCTGGTTGGTTAAATCAACTATTAAACTATAAAAACATATGTAATTTCTCACAATTAGAGATTGTAAGAGAGTTGGGAGGCTTTGACAGTAGGATTCTCCCATGGAACCTTGCTGAAGGATGGGACTACAAATTGCAGATTTCCCCAAAGCACCAAATTACAGTGGGGTGGATATCCATATGAGCAAAGTGAAAATAAATAATTATAAAGATGGTATGGGACCTTAAACAGGTAGAGAGAAAAAAGTTTTGAGGTTTGAAGAGTTTGGGCCTTTTGGAAAAAAGTAGTTGGTTTAGGATTGATGCTTGTATCAGGCAGGTTCACCAGATATACAAAAGATGCCAAAAAATGTATACATATTTTAAGAAAGGGAAAAACTGTATTAATATATACCTATTAGAAATATGAATACAAGTTTGACTTCTGCAATTACAAGAGGTGCTCAAAGTGGTAACCATCAGCATCCAGACACTTCTGATTATGGCGGACTACTGCTTGAGAAATGTTGACAAAAGTATTATCATTGCTTAAAATGTGCATACATTTTTTTGGGACCCCTGGTAGATCTATATCTATGCTTCTATATAGACCTATCACTAGATCTATACACACTCACATACACACAATCACACACACACACACACACACACACACACACACACACACACACTCTCATGTATTATGAGATTTATTTTAAGAAATTGGCTCATGTGATTGTTCAGAATGAACTGTACAAAATACTTAACGTCAGTCCAGGAATATCAAACTCGAAAGAATTAATGAAGTCATGAGTCCAAAATTTGCCAGGTAGGCCGGCAGGCTGGAAACTTGGCAAGAATTGACACTGTAGTCTTGGGTCAGAATTTCTTTAGGAAACCTCAATTTTTGCTCTGAAGATCTTCATTGATTGGATGAGACCCACTCACATTGTTGAAGGTAATTTACTTAAAGTCAACTGATTGTAGATGTTACCTTGCTTCCCCCAAAATAAGATTGGGTCTTATATTAAGGTTTGCTTCAAAAGATGCATTAGGGCTTATGTTCAGGGGATGTCATCCTGCAAAATCATGCTAGGGCTTATTTTCTCGTTAGGTCTTATTTTCGGGGAAACACGGTAACTCCATCTACAAAACACATTCACAGCAACATCTCCTGTTTGATTAAACCACTGGGTACATTATCTCAGTCAAGCTGACACATAAAATTCACCACCACATAGTGTAAATGGTGAGAAGATGAAGGTGTAGTGAGTGGTGCTTATCAAATTCAAAACAAATGGATGGATGCTCAATTTTCACATTTTTCTATCCCAGATTTCTAGTTTTAGTTCTGTAATTCATGTTTATAATCTCTTCAGTTATTTCCTGAAAATGATTTTACTACGGTCATAATGTTTAGTTTCCTTTAGTCTTAGAGACTTTTCTACTTTTGTCTTATTATTCCTTAATATCTGACAGACTTTATTGCTCCACTTCACCATAAAATTATCAAACATGTCACAACACTTACAGAAATTCTATATTATGTATTTTTCAATATTATAGCTAAATTTTTAGTCATCAAATTTGAATCACTCTAAATATTTATTTAACAAGATTAAAATTTGTATTATAGGCATACTATACTAGAACACTACTATTTAGTTATATAATGCAATTTTAGAATACAAGATATATGTTCTCATTTTATTTAAATTAGAAGTCATAAGAAAGCATAAACACATTAAATAAAGTTAGAAACTGCTTGTATAAAACTACTAAATAAAAATTGGTTCTTTGATAAACATAAATTATATAATATTAATTATTAGCCTTCAGACTGAACATTCTTTATGAAAGGAATTTAGGCTAATGCAATTTTCTTCAAAGGAAACTGAGAAAGCCTAATTAGGCATTTCACCCCGAACTAGTACAAATGTAAAAATTCAAAATACTGGTTTATTTTGCTTTCTATCAATGAATTTTCACACCATATTATGAAACTTACTTATTCAGTATCACTTTGACATTGTTTATTGATATATATATCAATATATATATATTGATATATATATCTATATCTATCTATCTATCTATCTATCTATCTCTATATATATATATATATCTTATAGGTCATGATCTTATCTTTGAGCTTCTAGCTATATTTCCAGTGTCACTATTTCCAACATTTGCTGCCTCAGAATACATTTTCATGTATGATTTATTGCAATGATGGTTAAAACAAATTTAAATACCAAAAGAGTATTGTAAAAAGAACAAACATTTTTTGAGTATTTACTTGGTCTTGAGAACAAAACTAAAATATCTTTATGATATGCTATGAAGTAGGTATATTTCATTGTTAGCACTATTTGTCAGCTGAAGAAACACACATTCAGAATTGTTAAATAATTTTACATGGTTAGAAGAGGACATTTTTCAGAGCTGAAAGTGAATCCAGGTAAACATGCCGTTAACCAAAACTTTAATCATAATCTAAGTTTCTATAGTATTATAATTAAACAAATGAGAAAAATAAATCATTCTAGCCATTTCATAATTTAAGAAAACTATTATCTAACTAAGCTTCAATAATTCCCTATGTGACAGAAATAATATATTAGATTATAGTTTAAGTTCTTTTGCAAGGAGACTGTCAAGGTGACCTCACGGACCTCATTTCTTGATATTCATGCCCTATGTGATCTCTTCCTGTTTAATGTGGGTCGGATGTGTGCCTTGCTTCAAATCAATAGAAAAGTATAAAAGTGACAAGATGTATGTGATTATGTATGTTTTTAAATGGATGTATTATATAAAATCGGGGCATCCATCTTAACGGAGTTATGTCTCTCCCTTGCTGAGTCTCAACAAGAACCTCACTTGGCAAATACCTGTGAGGCCTGTAGTCACTAAGGGAAGCCTCTAGCTGATAAACAGGAAGATAATGACGTCTTTGATCACACAATTGCAAATAACTGAATTCTGCCAATAACCTGAGTGAGCTTCAAAGTGGACCTCTCCCCCGTCAAGCCTCAGCTGCGACCTCAGCCCCATTCTACATAATGATTGAAACTTTGTGAGCTCCTAACCAAAGGACCTAGATAAACCAATGTCTGGTTCCTCTTTCTCACACACACACACACACACACACACACACACACACACACACACTGTGAGATTAAAAGATGTGTGTTGTTTTCAGTTGTGCTAATAAATTTTGTCGCAGTAAGTATCTATTTTAACAATAGATAACAGAGCTCCTAGGTTTTTCGCTAAATGTGCTATGTAGCTAATCGCCATTCATGAAGTATCTCTTGTTATTATTTTAAAATGTTTATAAGACACTGAAAAAAAAATAATCCATGCTCATATACTCAAATATATACGCAACCCTAAAAACATAAATAAAAACATCTTCTAAATAGATCCTATAAATAGAATCTTTCTCAAATATAAATCAATATACTTGTAACTCTGATGGCTTAAAACAACACTTATTGTATGACTCCTATGGCTATGGCTGCTTTAGACCCTCTCTAGAAATAGGATGGACTAGTCCCTCCTAACCTCAAATTATTTTATATATACAAGACACAGAAAAAGAGGTCATAACAAAATTTATTACATATATAATAAGGTACTCTGATAAAAGCAGAGCAGAAAAGGCTTCCAAGCTGGTCTAAAAATGGCTTGAAAGTGCATGGAAAAAAGACTGGCTTGGGTTTTTTATGATAGTGAGGAAGTGGTGCCAGTATGTGATTCTTGTGTGTGGCCAGGGCTTATATAGTTTGAAATCCTGTCAGCACCAAAGGAGAGAGTACACAGGTATTCTTATCATCTTTCCCAGATTGGAAGCAGAATGAGAAAGAGGGAGAGTTTTACATAAGAAATCTGAAAACATTTATCCACAAAGATATATGTACCCCAATGTTCATGGAAGCATTATACGGTGGCTGCGACATGGAAACAACCAAAGTCTCCTTTTATAGATGATCGGATAAAGAAGATTTGTTGTATATACACAATGGAATACTACTCTGCCATGTGAAAAGATGAAATAGTGCCATTTGCGACAACATGGATGGATCTAGAGATTAGTATGCTAAGCAAAGTAAGTCAGACAGAAAAAGTCAAGAACCGTATGATTTCACGCATATGTTGGATATAAAACTGAAAGCAACAAAGGAGCAACACAAACAAACAAAAAAACAAAACTTCACCAGGGCCGCCGGTTAGCTGAGTTGGTTAGAACATGATGCTCGTAGCACCAGGGTAGCTGGTTCGATCCCCACATGGGTCAGTGTGAGCTGAACCCTCCACAACTAGATTGAAGCAACTACTTGACTTGGAGCTAATGAGTCCTGGAAAAACACACTTAAAATAAATACAAGTTGTTTTTTGTTTGTTTGTTTGTTTGTTTTTTAAAAAAACCCTCATAGACACAGACAATAGTTCAGTGGTTACCAGAGGGTAAGGAGAAGGAGGATTTAGTAGAAGAGGGAAAAAGTAGGTCAAATACATAGTTATGGAAGGAGAACTGACTCTGGGTGGTGAACACACGATACAATATACAGATGATGTATTATAGAAATTGACTCTTGATACCTATATAATTTTACTAATCAATGTCACCCCAATAAACTCAATAAAACAAAAAAGTTGTCAGAAAATATCAAAAAAATGGACTCAGACTCATTATTACAATGGTAAGTTGAGTGGCTAATTTTAGATACAGATCTGCTCTCTCATGTGTCTGTATTTACCTGTAGGCATCTTGCTGGAATGGACATGCCTGGAAAACTGAGCTCTTCTCCAGCTTTTTTCCTGTGGTAGTGGAAAGGACCCAAAAGGGAGATTGAAGCGCTCAGAAATTTGGAGGCTATGTCTTGGAACCAGAAACCTGCCACTTTATATTATATTAACTAAAATAAATCACAAGGCTAACTTAGATTTGAAGACTGGAGGAAACTCCTTTTCTTGATGGAAATCATTACAAAATCAAATTGCAAGGGAATTGCAATTGGGGGTCAGTAAAGTCATTTTTGTAAACAATTTACTATAGTGCTGACAGGGGAAAACTAAACTATTCATGTTTAATTTTATGGCATACAAATTTCAACACATGGAATTGAACTGAAACCAAGGAAAAAGTCATTATCGACACCTCACATCCCAATCCCCTTAATCCATAGGATCAAGATTATGCTAACCGAAACTTGAGTGGCAGCCCTTTTGCAAGACAAGCTGATTTTCAATCACTCAGATGCTGTTTCTTCTCGAAAGCTATTGAATCATAGTAACCATGTAATAGTGACTGAAGTCTTTAAATTAACCTATTTAGAAATAGCAATTTCCAAGAAAAGGAATGCAAAGCAGGGCCAGGGACAGTGAGATTTATAGAACTCTTAAATTAAGAGGGAGCAGCACAAAGAGGAAGATTCTTAGTAGTAGCAGTGCTGTTAACGGGTTGCATTTTCTCATATATTAGTTAATTTGGAGAATTAGAAAATGAGGCAGTAGTTGTGATTCTCCCATCACGTCTGGGCCATAAGAAAATATGCTGTATAGTGCAGACTTAATTGGCTGCATCTAGACCTGCTCAACAATTATCATTCTATAAAGGATAGAATTCTAAGTATTAGAAGTTCAATCTAGGCCAGGTTCAGCCTGTGCATGCTCTCCACTGAGAAATACAGAGCTATGACCGATCTCTGAATCTATAACTTTCTATCTGAAAGTTAATCATACAATACTACATATCATCAAGGAGTTCCTGAAAAGATATTCAAACATAAAGGGATGAATTATTTTAGAAGAAAATACCATAATTTGAGATAAAAAGGAATCCTGAATACGATGATTAAATCAATGCTATTAAATAGCGACATACTTGATGGTAAATCACTAGCAGCACTCTACTGAAAACTGAAAAGAAGAAGAGAATACCCACTACAATTATTTAATGTTGTCCTGGAAGACAACAATGACTAAGAAGAACTACAATTATTTAATGTTGTCCTGGAAGACAACAATGACTAAGAAGAACTACAATTATTTAATGTTGTCCTGGAAGACAACAATGACTAAGAAGAACTACAATTATTTAATGTTGTCCTGGAAGACAACAATGACTAAGAAGAACAATGACTAAGATTGATAAGTGTTGTTTACTTGCTCTAACTAAGACAGGATATGACTGTCTACTGGGAAACAATATATGACACTAACATATTCAATATTATAAGGTAATAGTGCACTACTTTGTTACAGCATAAAATTATAGAAGTCAATAGCTCTCACGTATATCACCAATAATAAGACAGAAATTATATGGGTTTAGAACAAAGTAGAAACTAAAATGGAATGAAAATTTCATATGCTAAAATAATCCAAATAACAGGTCTTTCCTAGAAGTTAATTCCATTATGAATATGCGATACTAATCAAAATGTAATAGTACAATATGATGGAATACTTGCTTATATGAATACTATAACGGATGCTAAATACAATCTCCATTTAAATGTCCTCTATCACTATATAATTTTAAATTACACGAAGTTATTCCAAAGTTTCAATACAAGCACAAATAGTAGAAATCAAACATATTTGAAAGTATTCAGACTAGTTGTACTAAATTATATTTAAATACATTAGTTCTTCACAAAAATTAAAATATGTTTATACTGAAACAAAAAAATAAATACGTTAGATCGATGGAAATATATAAAATCTAGTTGTAGGGCATTTGTTAAATACAAATGTAAGAGAATAAGTATATAGATAGGTAGATATAGATAGATATAGATATATAGATATATAGAGTCAAACATTCATATTCACACAGACCTGGGCATACACACGTACCTAGTGCATACTAATACTTCAAAATGGATGTTATTCTTGTATGTTATATAAATAATAACTACTATAATTTAATTGTAATGTTAAGGAAATTCATTTAACAATGTGATTCATTATTTGTACATGCTGAGTCTTCAGATAATTTTAATATTCTTTTTTGTCCTCTTCTTTGTTTTTCGAGTTTTCTACAATGAATGAAACGGTTTTCATTTTTATTTCAGAAAATATAGCAAATAAAGTAATCTGAAAGATGAATTGGAAATATTGAAGAAAGTAATTATACTGGAAGTATTCTAAGTGTAGTTTTATAAATTATGTGTAAAAATATAAAAGAAACTCAGTGATTTTTGTACCTGTATTAGAACACATGTTATGCTTGCAGACTTCTTTGCTATGAGTGTTTAACGTACTTATCTTTTTCCTCACTTATATTCAATCCACACACATACAACATATAAAAGAAGGGAGGGAGAGGCTTTCAAAATGAACAATTTCCTAAGAAATAAAATAAATATAACTGTTCTGGGAATAGAAATCATTCCATCAACTAGTGGTTCTCAAAGTCTGATACAGAATCCTTCCAGAGAGACCTCAAATCAATTATATTTTCATAATAACACTAAAACATTATTTTTGCTTTCACCCTTATTCTATTATAGCTGTAGAGTGGAGTTATCTAAATCATGTATGACATGTGATGGGGTAATTGCTTTTATGGCTTGGATTGGGTGTGGTATTGTGTATTGTATGTTCTTATGTGTATGCTAATGTTTCCTAGAATATTCTGAGGTAACTGGTGGATAGATAAGCAGGTAGATAAGCAGATATAAAATTTCCAGATGTTAACTCAATTTGCTCTCAGAGTTCCTACTGTACTCTTACTAATTATGTTCAATTATAATTACCATAATCTCTGTTAATTATTGTCCAATAAGTCATTATTTGGAAACCTCAAAGAATCGCAAACATATATAGTTTTCTAGTTTTGCAATATTAAAAAAAATGGGGAGCAATTTTGGGTGTCTGAAGCTGTTATAAATATATTTATCCCCATATATATATATATATATATATATATATATGTATAACAGCTTATATATATATAAATATATATATATATTTATAACAGCTTATATATAACAGCTTATATATATTATATAACAGCTTATATATTTATATATATATATTAAACAATATATATATTGTTTTAGAACTTTATTTGAATGTATTTTCTAATAGTTAAGAATAGATGCTTGGCTTAAGAAGAGAGATTAGATGACTTGCTTTCTCTATTTACAGTTGTATCATCTATGTATAAAGTTGCTCAAAAAAGACAAAATCAACATATTAGAGTTCTCTATGTTAAACATAGACATGGTATGCTCTTAAATAGCTAAATAATGTTAAACCTTTTAGAAAGAGAAATGAAAATGTCCCTGAGCATCTTATAATGTGTTATTTATATCTTCACCCTGAGTGCACATCCTTGCAATTTGCTTTCTTAGAACTTCAGAGGTATAATCGATGCATAAAAAAAAAAAACAACTGCATATATTTATTATGTACAATTTGTTTAATTTGGACATATATATTCATGGTATAAGTGTGCATCACAATTAAAGTAATAAATGTATATATGACCTGCAAGTGTTTCCTTGTGTTCCTGCTTTTTGTTTTGTGTGTGCGTGTGTGTGTTTTTGTGTGTTAAGAATACTTAAGATGAAATCTTCTCTTGTAACAAATGTATAAGTGTTTGATCAAGCTACTCCACCATTTGTTAATTATAGGCATTATGTTACACAGATCTCTGGAACTTACCCATTTTGTATAACTGTCACTTTATACCACTTGAACAATTTTCCATTCCCCTCTCCCATTCCTTGGCAACCACCATTCCATATTTTTCTCATATTAGTGTGATTATTTTACACAACTGATATAAGAGGAATCATGCAGTTTTTATCCTTTTATAACTGACTTATTTCACTTAGCATAACGTCTTCCAGGTATATCCATGTTGTAGCATAGGATAGGATTTCCTCCTTTATTAAGGCTGAATAAAATTCCACTGTATGTGCATTTCACATATTCTTTATTCATTTGTCTATTGATGGATATTTGGGGTATTTTCATATTTGGTTATCATGCTGCAAAATTGGAAGTGTGCAGCAAGGGTGTCTGCTGATTATCTACAGAAAAAGTATACGTCTGATTATTTAAGAGCTAAACTAAACATCATTTTTTTTTTTTTCCCTCAAGAAAGCCCATTCTTACTGAAAGAATGACTTGAAGAAAAATAATGGTAATTCAAATTTGGCTGTATTGCACAGTTTATAGAAAATATGAAGTGAGACACTCTAAAGAAAACATCTGTCTCTGATCATTGCTATAACAAAATGAATGTTTTGGGACAAAAAAAAGAGAATTTTGGAAGCTGTGAGCTGATGGCTTGTTAACATTGAAAACATTTTCTCATGAAATCAACCGTACTATTAATAAATGTTACATCAACTTTTGGAAAATCTGTATAACTTAGTGGATAATATTTTCTAAGATAAGCAATGATAAAATTATACATGGGTAATAGATCCACTTAAAGTACAATGTAGACATTGATTTCAGCATAGTAGAGTATGACAAGTTCATTGGTGTAGTTTCTGTTTGCACTTATCCAGTTTTTGCTTGGATTGACATGAGTATACACAATGATATCAAGAGCTATTTAATTGTTTATCCTTTCCTGGACTTCCTTTATATCCTTCAACTAAAACAAAATTTTGTTAACAAATTATTGCAGAAATAGATATAAGAGTAATAGTATCTTCTATTAAGCCAGACTTTAAAGATATGTGTGAAAATGTAAAACAATATCATTCCTCTGAGTAATTTTATTGTTGCTGTTTTAGAGAATACAGTTTTTAAAAAAGTGTTTACTATGTTAGTATATAATTGGTTTATTTTTGGTATTTTAAAATTAATTCATAAATCAATTTTTAAATCATAAACATACAATTTATCACTTTTACTTACTCATAGAATAATATATATTATAAATATATAAAATGTAAACACATTTTGCTCTTTAAGAATATGAGGTGGTCATGAGACCAAATATTTCAGAACTGTTGACTTAAAAGAATATTAACTGAAAGAACTTTACATGTAAAAGATTAAAACAAGAACAATAAAATGACAATCTAGTATGCACAGATTTTTTTTGCATATCTTCATTAATGATATACATGTCTTGGTTAAAAATGTTGTTACATCATTATAAAATAATTAATGAGTACAGAATGATTATAAAACCATAAGAAACACATACACAGACACATGCACATACATGCACACACAGACACCACCTGAAATGATCTTGCAACTGATATGTAATAAGTGAAGTACTACTTAGTTATACCTCACATGCACAGCTTAGTCTAACATTCATAAAGTACAAAATTATTTTAAGATTATTTTGTATTTGACATTTGACTAGCATAGCATATTTTCTAAAGGGTAAAAGTAAAAAGTAAAGTTAAAAGTAAAAATTTTATTATATAGTTTCCTTTATATATGGTTGAAATATATTCATATTGGAAAAATATATAGAAAAAGTTATGTGTTTATATTATTTTGAATGTAGGATTAGTCAACCTCTTCCAAACTCTGAATACAAATTAAAGCCAGAAGTAAGTTTTCTTTAGGAACAATGTAACATGCTCTATTTTGAAGGAAGAGCAACTTCCATTTGCTTCCATTTGACTATGGTCTGGCTTCCAAGACATGACTCCCTTTCAGATTTGACTCCTTCACTACTCATTGCTGCTCTCAATGCAATAGCAATGCCTACACCATGTTTGCCATGAAATGACATCATTTCTCTATATTGCCTCCAGAACTCCAGCTCCTTGTAGAGGGTCCCATTTTCAGACACTGCTCCAGCTATTGTTTATAATAAAGATATTTTTATCTTTGATCTCACTGTTCCCAATACATTTTATTCAAAGAGCTAAGTTTAGTTTTTGTTTACTTTTCATTATAGGTCTTTCTACCAGCAAAAGACACAGGCTTAAGTTTGATAATGACTGTATACTACGGGAGAAGACCAAGTGAATTCTAGGTACTGAGTATCTTAGAATCATTCCTCTGACACCTGCACCTTCCATTTCCTTGAACAAAATCTGTGCTTTATTTGGGTTTTTCCCATATAATGAGTCGTTGCTGAATGGTTCTTTTTTTTCATGTCTATATCTATCTATCTATCTATCTATCTATCTATCTATCTATCTATCTATCTATATTATCTATCATCTATCTATACCTATCTATACCACATCTATATTATCTATCTATATCTCTCTATATACAAACATTCTTAGTAAACAATGCTTATACATAATAGTTTAAAAAAAATCCAGTTAACTCCAGTCACTAGGAAAAAACAGTGATTTTAGAACTTGTGTTTTAATGAATATGTATCTGTAGCATGTATTTGCCTTATCAGTTTTTGGTGCACGAAAAATAACTTTCTAAAGCAAGTATAATTGCCCTACCATATTTCCCCAAAAATAAGACCTACCCCGAAAATAAGCCCCAGTTAAGATCATCAGCCAGACGGACACATTTAGTGCATTATGACGATGTCCCAGAAGAAGATGACATGACTGTATTTGAATAAATGTAGATTGTTGTACATGAAAAAAATAAGACATCCCCTGAAAGTACATCCCAATACATCTTTTGGAGCAAAAATTACCAAGTTTCCCCGAAACTCAGACCTAGCCGGACAATCAGCTGTAATGCGTCTTTTGGAGCAAAAATTAATGTAAGACCTGGTCTTATTTTACTATGAGACCCAGTAATATAATATAATATAATATAATATAATATAATATAATATAATATAATATAATGCCGGGTCTTATATTGATTTTTGCTCCAAAAGATGCATTAGAGCTGATTGTCTGGCTAGGTCTTATTTTCAGGGAAACATAGTAGTTTAAGTATATTTGCTGTAAGATACTTGCTTTTTGTTGTTACCCTTGTTTGAATATTTGTTTTTATGTTTTGATTTGATTCTATCATATGAAAAAGTTAGATTAATAGTTTTGCTTGGATTTGCTTGGATTTTCACATACTGATCACCTCTTGATTCATCCTTTTAAAGATTATTTTACTTAAAAATGGGTACACTTCAAGCACTAAAAATGATAGCTACTTATAGCTGGATATTAAAAAATACAATTCCTTAGAATTTTCTTTATTATAATAACTTCAAATATAAATTTGAAACATAAAATAATAGATGTAGCATTAATATATTATAAAACAAATAATACAATAAATGCTATGAGTTCATCACAAGAATTAGAAAATTACTTCATAAATTATATTAATGCTAGATTTGCTTTGCCAAAATTTTGGTTCAAATCTGAATTCACCTCCTATAGTTAGCTGATTCTATATGTAACTTTTCTTGCATTGTTCTTTTCTGCTAATGATGATACTCCTTTAAATAAAATCATTGGTTTGTCAGATGAGTTTATATAAGATGGATATCATTTTTACTAAAGAGTTTAATAAAATATGTGAATACATTTGATTTTGTTTTCTTTGTGGGAATCATCCTAAGTATTTCTTCAATTCCTTTATAATTGTTCTATAGCACTTTATTTTTTTAAATTAAAGTTTATTGGTGTGACAATTGTTAGTAAAGTTACATAGATTTCCGGTGTACAATTCTGTAAAACATCATCCTATATATCACATTGTGTGTTCACCACCCAGGGTCAGCTCTCTTTCCATCAGCATATATTTGACCCCCTTTACCATCATCTACCACTCCCCTCTCAGCACTTTATTTATTTTTAAAGTAGTGGTATTGAGTTCTTTGGGGACTGCTAATCTCTCTACTATGCAATAGACACAAACTGGACTTTTAAGTAACAAGTAGAGTGAAGACAAAAAATTTAAACCACTTATATTGAGATATGATAATGTACAAAAAGGTGTACATATTTAATGTATACAACTTTATGGGTTTGGAAATAAGTATACACCATGAAACCATCACCACAATTTATACTACAAATATATTCATCACTTCCGAAAGTTTCCTTGTGCTCTCATTAGTATTATCATCATTACTTTTCTTTGGTTTTTTTTATCCAATGCCCAACAGAGTCTTTGAAAAGATAGTTTTCAATTCTAACCTTGTATTAACACATCATTTAACCAGTATTATGATCTGTAGTTATGGTACAATAAAACATAAATTTATGAGATAATAGTTACAGTGAATGGCAAAACACAATTGCGGTTTCATGCATGTGTATTATAAGATTGGCATTTGAAAAGGAGTATATTACAGAGATAATAAAATACTTCCCTATTTAATTTGTGGGAATTTAGAAAAGTGCTGCTATGATAGCAATGTTTGCTCAATCGTCATTAAAGACAGTGTTTCTGAAATGGGACGTAAGTATGCTATTGGCTCTGACTTGAAAAATCTATACTTCTCAGTGCACATCATTTTGGTGGACTTGGCTGAGGTTTTTATCTCATTCTGCAAAATCGCGAAATAAAAAACTATAATTACTATGTATCACACTGTTAGACCATCTAATAGAATATCAGACACATATGGCATTAATTATGTATAAATTGAATGAATAAATCTCAAATAATTACTTTTCAATAATCATATGGTATAATTATTGATTATATGAAGTCTGTTAACATTTTTCAAGGGCATTATATTGGCGTAAATAAAGCGAGTTTATTACTGTCATTCAAATGTGGCATTCGGCCAATACAATCTCAGCTTTCTTTGGTTAAAAGATTTGGAGTCACATGCCAAGAAATCCAATAGCTATTAATAATTGAGGCTAGAATGTGTCTCCGTGCTGGTAAATAAGATTTTAATTCAAACTCTCAGAGTGTATTATGTAGGTACATGGGCTCATTTATATACATAAATGCTATCATCAAGTATCTAAATCTACTCCAGAGTTGTCTGTGGTCCAAATTTCGGATTTCAGATTTTAGATATCAAAAAATATTCATTTGAACAAGTTTAGAATTACCTTAGACAGTTTCAGGGTGTCCCTCTATTTTAGTATGAAGTGAAAGCCATAAGATATGATATGAGAAAATACTGGAATTAATCAAAACTGATCAGAATTGAGAACTGATTTAATAAGGGTGATTAAGGATTGTTGTTACTTCTAACAAAATGATATTAAAACCAGCAGAAGTCAATAAAATAACCCGTTAAACATGTGGTGATTGTCTAACAGACTTATGGCTTTCTCTGAACAACATGACATTTTGATAATAAATTTCTACAATTGGCCAAACAGAGCCTTTTGTGGTGTTCTCATGGTAGCCTTGGTGAATCCTACTTCGTGTAAAACAAGTAGGATTTTTCAACAAATGTAGGAGTTTTCATTACATTTATGAGCATGAATAGGAGAGAGAGTGTCTGTGTGTGTGTGAAAGAGAGGGAGAGAGAGAGAGATAGATAGAGAGAGAGAGAGAGAGAGAGAGAGAGAGAGAGAGAGAGAGAGAGAAGGAGGAGGGAAGGAAGGAAAGAAAGAAGGGAGAGAGGAAGGGAGGGAGGAAGGAAAAGAAAGGAAGGAGGTAAGAAGGAAGGAAGAGACAGAGGAAAGAAAGAAGGGTAGAACAACACATACCATATATAAGCTATTCCACAATGGTAGTAATGGAAGGTATTGATATATAGAACTCAAAAAGATCTTCCAGGAGAACAGATTAGTTATCAGTGCTCTGTATCCCTTACCTAGGCTATTCAGGTTTATTTCTGTAAAGTCCATACTAATTCAGGGGGGAAAAAGTTATATAAAGATAGGTAAAAATAGGAGTTTTTTGGGGTCTTCTGAAATTAAAATGAGGACCTTACCATATTCTTCAAACAGGACAGTGTTTTTTGTTGTTTTTTGTTTTGTTTTTTAACCTATTAAATTCAACATGTGAGGCAAGCTCTATAGGACTCAGATGCTTCAATTTGCCCTATAGTATAAAAATTAATTCAGACCGTATGCATATATCTACCAGACTTATAAATAGTAAGCTTAAACCAGATATGTAAGCATGGAATACAGAGGTGGACCTTGATGTAAAGTAGGATACAAACCAGGCAACAGAAACCTATTTGATACCATGTTTACCCCAAAATAAGACCTAACCGGAAAATAAGCCCTAGCATGATTTTTCAGGATGACATCCCCTGAACATAAGCCCTAATGTGTCTTTTGGAGCAAACCTTATATAAGACCTAGTCTTATTTTTGATGAAACATGGTAGTTCGTTATGTCCACCATCTTAATGGAATATATATATATATATATATATATATATATATATATATATATATATATATATATAAAGTCAATGTTTGTTTTCCACTTAGATTACCTGAATTTCAAATCAGAATTATGATCATCAATAAAGAATGGATGCGATCACTGTATACATGTTGCCTGGATAAATTATAGTTATTTTGAAGCTAGTTCTCTAGATTTTGACAAATATTTTTAAAAAAAGGTTTTAAACATAAATATATTTACATTTAGTATTAAAGCAACGATGATGCTATCTAAACCTATAAACATTACTTACATATTCTCACTTATATGACAAATATATATCATAATTTTTATTTTATTTTCAAGTATATACTATAACTGAAAGTAAAGGAATTAGCAAATCACTACATATCAAATTTCTTAGTTTTTTTAACTGTATTCATAAATATGTTAGAAACTAAGTTAAAATAATTCATGTTATTATGTCCACATAAACTATAAATATGTAAAATAGTTCATCATTTTAAACTGCTTGTTTTCCAGTTTGTTCTTCTTGAGTATTAATTTTCTATATGTAGGCAGCAAATTTCAGGTAACATTAGTAAGCTTAAAATAAATTCTGAATTCATTCCTTATATTCTGTAAAAGGCTTCACAAAATTATTAGGTATGACTGATAAAAATAGGTTGAAATATTAAGACAGTGATTAATACAAATTACAGCCAAGTTCAATTTTAAAAGAACATATTTTGAATTAAATTTTTATATTTGTATGTGTACAAACCTGTCTATACTAGAAATACACACAAATTCAGTCTCATGCACATGTAATACATGTATATACAGACATACATATACATATTTATTTATTTCTAGATGACTTAAGATGTTTCTTATTGTTATTCTTCAGATAAATGAATACAGTTTAGATTTGGTGAACAATCTAAAGAAAACGTTAAAACATTTTTTTAAACATAGCAAGCAGTAGATTCAGACCAAGTTCTGTCTATAGAGAATGTCTGAGTCTTTTCCTACATCATCCTTCCTGTTCTTAAAATCATATCTCTGTGATTGAACGTAAGAAGAAATATTTGATTTTGTTTCTGTTTCAAACACTGTTGGATTATATTTTAATCTCAGAGAGTGCAGTGCATTCGAATTTATTGTTCTCAAAAAAATTACAAGATGTTACTTGAATAAAGATAAGGATTTTGGAATTGTAATAATGGATAGTCTGTTTTCCTAATCCAAAAATTGACAATTCTTTTCAAATACACCTTCTGGGGTTCTATAGTTAGCTTAATTTCACAAGAAAAATGGCATGCTTGATGTTTTCATAGTAAAGCAGTTAATTTAACTTCCCCGATTTTCTTTTTTTTTTAAAGTGTCCCTTAATCAGTTCCCTTCAGCCCCTTCCTGCTTTTTTTTCTTCTTCTTCTGCCCTCTTCTCCCATCTCTTCCCCTTCTTTCTCTTTCATTCTGTTCTTCTCTCTCCCTCTCCTTTCTTGCTTTCTCCCCCATTACACATCAGAAAAAGACTTTTGATGTACTCCTACCATTAAAATGTTTGGGAGTGATTCTAAGCTGTAACTGAGTGTTAATTTATATGATTGAATAGGTTCCAAATAGCCCAGCAGACATGACTAGATTTATTTCAGTATTGGGAAAAACTATGCTTTTGTCCTAAGACTCTAAAGAGGAATGAATGGTAAATAATTAAGAGCAGAACATGGTCTACAGTTAGTAAATCAATTTATAGACTGCTTCTTGTTCCCTAAATTGAATATGCTATGTAAACATAAAGTGTGTCTCTTAAAGGTTTAAATTCCAAAGTTAAAAAACAATAGGCATGATTTAAAGTAAAAACTAGGAGGCATGTCAGTGCTGCTCAAATCACTCAAATATGTTTTAGTACTGTTTATTTTAAATTCATGACAGACAGAATATTAAAAATATCTTCAAACCCTGCCCTACTTTCTGGGACTAAGTAGCTTTAAAAAAAAAAAAATCAATGCCAGGCTATCTCTTCTGGTGTAAATATATATAATTCCTCATTTTGAATAATTATTTCTCTTTTCCTTCCTTTGGGTTTGTAGGAGGAGTCAGATCAGTTTATTGATTCCTAATAAGTCAAATGTTTCCAGCACTGTTGGTGTGAAAAATACACTGGTTATCTGCTTCATACTCTTCCCTTTCTTCTATAGAAAGCCCCTCATTTTTTCACACCTTTCCTTTTATCCTTCCCAGAGTGTCAGGGATTAATTTCCATTAGGTTAAAATAGGAATGGTCATACCTTTCTCTGTGCCAGTGATTCCTTTAGGAATGGGCGTATAATGCCTTTCTAGCCAAAGAACACTAGGTGGAATCTGCAGGGAAATCTCTGGGGAAAATTTTCACCTTGGCACAAATGCCAAACTGCTGAGGAAGGCAGAGCAGATGAAAACGTCCTGCTTAGTGGATGGGTGTTTTATGCCTCTGAAATAACCTACTTTTAAATAGTCATACCTTCAGATTTTGAAGTGAGCTCATGAATGTTCAAACCATTTGGAGTTGTGATATTAATAACAACATCCATCAGTATCCTAGTTGACAAAATTATTCAGGAACTATTGTGTACATTTGGGTCCATTTAGGACAATGTTCCTTAACTGTAATGAATATAAACCTTGCCATCCTCTTTTGAAATGATGTTAAATTTTATGTGAAATTAAGTTGAAACATAAAGCAGTGGTATTTTGAGATTTTTAAAACCTGTATTATTACTCCAGAGGCATAATATCTTCTAATGCAAATCATTACTCTGGGAATTTTACTGATAAATTTTATATATTTTCTGTAATAATCCTTGATTATGAAGTTCATTTCAGTCTTCCATTTTGCTCTAATATGCCAGTATTTGCTTAAAGAAACAAAAATGTTATTCAACAATTAAATTATAAAACATTTTTTATTAGGTGACAATTATCTCAAATATCAGTGATTCTATGAAAATTGTAAGTGATGTAACATATTGTTTCCAGAAACACCAAGAATTAAACCCAAATATGTCAGGGTAGTTTTCTACACAGCTGCTGCCTGTACAACTTACTATCTGACACTAATGGTTTACAGTACAGATTACTTTCAAGATACCTGGCATAGGAGTTGGAAATAAAATGTAGCTTAGTGACCTTTTTTATTGTTCCATTGTTTCCGCTGTATTTCTCCTATCAGGGCCCATCGAATTGCTCCTGGGATTTAGATCAATAAAAACTGTTGTGTGGCTGTCACCAAAGTTAAAAGGTAAAAGAATATATCTTTCCTGATTTTTTTTTGTAGAACTATTTCTATATTCCACTTGACTTCAGATAAAGAAAACTGGCCTATACAATTGCTTTTTAATATTACAGAATGAAATGCCACTAAAGGGCTACATTTCCAGAGACAGCCTCTGAAAATGACCCCTATGTCCTGTGTGCAAAAGTAATTGCACTCTTTTCTGAAATGAAAGATTTTATTAATTCCCAAAGTTTTATAATCTTTATATTCATTATATTAGCTGCTGGATCGCTGTCTCTATTCTTAAAAAATCAAGACAGTGTTCTGAAACTGATAGCTGACATTTACCTGAATGAAAAGAGCCATCATTTAGTGTGAACTTTCATTTTGATCTTTCCACTCCCTGATTCCATTCCACACACTTTTTTTCCCCTTCTTTATAGACTTGAAACCAGTATTCCCTGAACAAGCTCATTTTTAAAGTGACTCATCTAAGAAATAAAATATATTTATGCTCTAGGTGTCCAGAATATAAACACTGTAATATTAACTTTTTTTCTAACAGTGGGGTAATTATAACTAAATATCTAGAGCATGCATTTAGATGCTCTGACATTCTGCACTTATGAGATATAATTTAATGTGAATAAAATTTGTGAAGCCTGAAGGTTAAATTCACATTTAGGTACAAGATACAGTCTATAGGTACCAAATGCACACAATAAAGAGATGAAGTAAATAATGATTTTTAGAGAGAATGGTCATACCCTAAAGTTTCTCCCTTTATACTTTAATATGTGCAACAGCCTTCAGCTTTTCTATTTAGACATAAAGTCAAGAAACATGTAACTGCTACTATTATAATAATTTTCCACAGCACAAATCTATAATTCCAACACTGACTCATCTATTTGAAGGGATAACAGGCAGACTCTGATACGCTGGACAGAATGTCTGTGACTTTAATTAGAATGTGATTTAAGGAATTTAATGGAGTTGGCTAACTAGTTGGACCTAATAAGTTTGAAATGTAAATACCTAACTTGTCTTAAGGCTCCATTTCTGAAAAACAAAATTGTAAATAATTATCATATATTTTCTTATTTTTGTGGCAAAAGATATTGTAATCAAAAAGAAATTAAAGAGACTGAGGGATAACTTCATATATCTTACATCATTACTGAATATCTGCTGTTTTTGTTTTTTTCTCTGTGATATCTACTTCCCATGTGTTTACTTTCAGACATATATTTTTGTACATCCTATTCATTGAATGTGAACACTTAATGGAATTAAGATGAGATTCAAAATGTTGTTTATATTCATAATAGTTAAACAGAGAAAAATATTATAAATATATACAATATTACCGTGCATATAATAATAGACATTGGAAAGATAATATCCAAACCTATACTTAATCATAGGTTTAATTATCATTATAGTCTTTATTATAATACCTACTTTTCATTGTGTAAAATAACCTTTCACAAGTTAAACTTGTAAAATAACTCAAGTTAGTTATTTTGCTCCCTAGCAAAAGCTGAATGATTTTCAGCATGAATCATAGCTCTGGAGGCACATTCTCTGTGCTGGAGACCCAATTTGAAATTCCTAATAAACTAGTGGATTCATTCATTTTAAGATAGACACGTGCAACTCATTAAATTCCGAAAGTGTGGTGAAAATCATGATAAAGTATCTGTTTCCCTAATCCCCTTAAAATAAGCAACCTCCTTCAGTTCTTCAATCACGTCATCTCCAATTACTCTGCTGGATTTCCAGCACTCTCATTCTCTGAGATTCTCACAATATTCATTAGTTTACAAGCCTTTGCCCTTAAGATCGAAGGCCCATTGTCCTTATTGTCTGCTATTTTGTCAATTACTCATTTTTAAAACCTCATGTATATTGATTTTCAACAAATGTATGTTGAATAAATGACTTATCATTAAACTGGGGACTGTGCTATTGGCATTCCATAATGTTAAGCATAAGCTTTGGGATGATGCATATTAATATTAACCAATATTTGTGACCTAAAATATTTGTCCTACAGTTTATATTCAAATTTCATAGGTTTTATAGTTTATTTTAAACTTGATTTGATTGCATTCATTTTGATTATATGATTATACTTTGCAAATATTTCATTAAACACTATTGTACAAATGTTTCCAGATGCTGATTTTTATGGGGCATCTGACAACATTTTAATTCTCATCCTTGTCCCTTTAATTGTACTCTGCATATGTTAGGACTTTAAACTGGTATACTTTAGGAACATTAAAAAAGCAATATACACTAGGAGAAGTAAAAAGTGATTGGTAGGTATCTCATGTTCTCAAAGTATATTTAAAGAAAAATTATAACCAGAAAATTGGCCTCCCTAACCACTCTTCTTGCGATTTTAGTAGAAAAACAGAATACCTAATTGAGATATTTTTAAACAAGGAGGATGATATGCTTTCAAAATATGTTTATTCAGTAGAGTGAGTAGTTCAAGTCACATCTTATATGAATAAACCAGGGGTGCCAAAAAAAAATGTATACAAGTGGAAACTTTGGTCATTGCTCAAACAGTAGTTTGCTTTAATCAGAAGTGTCTAGACACTGATGGTAACCACTTTGAGCACCTCTTGCAATTGCAGAAGTAAAACATGACTTGTATTCATCTTTTGTTATCAGTATTACAATTTTAATAGCTTTTTCCTTTCTTAAAATGTGTATACTTTTTTTTTTGGCACCCTCTGTGTATAAAACCGTTCTCATTTTGTCTGCTGCGTTGCAATGAAGACATCAACGTTATTCTGAAATATTGTCAGAATCTTCCAAATTTCCTCTGAGTTAGACACTGAGCTTTATTCAGCCATTTTAAACATTTTAAGTAAGTCTCTGGTTGTCAAGTAGAAGCATTGGTGTCTTTATAGAGTGAATTTAGAAGAAACAATAAATATTATATACATGTGTTTAGTGAACTCCCACAAGGCATTCATATTTTCTTACAGTAATCCCACTTTCATAGTATGCTAAACCAAAAATGTATGTTTTTTATATTAGTTATGGCTCATGATAGTCTTCTAAAAATCAAAACATTTCTTAAATTGAATCCTAATTAAGATAATTATTCATTATGTAATATTTTAATTAATGATTTTTCATAACATAAAAATTATTTTCTTACAGTTTATAATAATGACCTTGACAGACATAAGTTTTAAAAGAAAACACCATTTAAAAGATAGTAAATTGATTTTACAGTTATAGAAAACTATTTGAAGTAACATATCAAGAGACATGATAAATAGCAACACATTATATTGAGGACGTTGTCTTATGGTCTGTCACAGAGGTCACTCTTTGCCTCCATCTGATTTAATATCCTGTTTAGCATTTTAATTAAGAATTTTAGAAGAGCAAGTAAATGGAATATTAATAAGGTTCTTATATGATACAAAGTAGAGAGGTGTTACAGACTATATCAAAAACAGAGAAATAATACAAGTCGACATGATGAGGTTAGTAGTAAGGACAGTAGAACAAAATGAAATATGTTTATAGAGAAGATGATTTAAATGTGCATTTCACAACTCAGGCATGTAAGTTAAAAAAAATAGATGAAGACTATGAACAAAGGGAAAAAAATACTGTGCTTGGGAAATGTGTGGAATGTTATAATACTTTACGTTATACAATGATACCTGGTTTCAACTATAGTAATCAAAATCTAAATTAGTAAACGCCATGTTAAGTCTAACCCAATATTTGCAAGAGTATAAATTAAGATCCACACATATTTGCTTAAAGAATTAAAATATATAAATAAGCTAAAAACCATTAAAAAATAATGTTCAATCTCCCTATCTGGAAAATATCCCTTTATAGCCATTTTAAACTTCTGGTATGAGTTTTTCCCACTTTTAAGGATTCTGTCCTGGAACATGGTATTATGAGGACAGATGGCACTCTGAGCTCCAGAGCCCGCAGCTCTGTACCATACAAGAAAGGGCCTTGAGCTCACCTTTGGCGTCATCATCATCCACGCATTCTAACATTGTCTGAAACTCAGTAAATGGTAGCTGTATGACTGCCTCTCAGGCCTTGGGAAAACACACCGGGAGCATGACTCTCCCTTAGGACAAAAGCTTAGGACAAAGCCACCATTAGCCATGAGCTCAGTGTTGTGATAAGAAGTCCAATTACTGGGAGCCTGGACCACAGTCTACAGAGGTGACATAAAATCAGGTTTATAAGAACCCTTGGTCTTATGAATACCTTAACGAATGGCAAGAGATACAGTTAGAAAAGGGCCAGAAAATACATTCTATAGCAGGTCCATGTAAATTATCTCTCTACCCAGCATATAAAAAGTATACTGTGGGATACAACAAAATATATAAAAGACATCATTATTGCATCATTAAACCACTCAGCTGATTCAAGGTAGGATATTAAGGTAGGATATTAGAGTGACAGATTTTATTGGAATTTGTATCTATAGTACAATGGTAGGAACATATATATTTGATGGATTACAATTGAGAAAGCTGAAAATCCTTGGTTATAATGGAATAGCTCGTGGTCACAAAATGTCTTAGGTTAGCTTCCCGGGAAACAGAGCCTGAAACAGGGACCAAAATGCACCTGGTTAGTCAAAGAAATTCTCTATCTCACGAGAAAAGGAATGAGGTAAGGAGAATAGAGCAGGGGGTGGAACTAATCAGACGTGAGGTCACAGCTGGGGGGTAGTTTCAGTCTGACTCTGTGCAAGGTTCTGGAGCATAAAGATTCCTATGAATTGGTCTCAGTTCAAGGCAAGAGGAAGACGTTAAGTATCCCTGTCAGCCAAACAGTGACTATAGGTTGCTCTCTGTGGTGAGTATAACCTATCCTCTTTGGACAACATAAAATCTTTGGAAGTAGGGGAAGCTATGACCCATTTGAAGCTAAGTCTTAAAGCAGCGAGGATACACTGTCCTAGTAACGGGGATCTAAATTGGCACTGTTAGTTTCCATGATGGTATACTCGTCATGCTGCTCAGGTCGACTTACTTTTCACATTGAGTTCATTGCATCTAGGCTAATGGCTGGCCACAATTCCTGGGAAAATTTACAACAGAAGGGTCATGCAATAAGCAGCAGCAAAGCCTGCTGCAGTTGGTTTAAGGCTATACTTGTCACTCATCATCTACCTCTTCTGCTATCCAATGAAGACTGTACCTTTACCCTTCACCAGTACTTCTGCTAGACAGTGTGGTTGTCTGGTGGAGACTCTGATCCTGGAGGGTTTTCAGCTCTGGTTACCATTTGTCAGGTTGTATTTCTTTACTGGACCACTTTTGGTTCGAGCTAGGCAGAGAAGCACCAAGAAGCGATGCTCCCCACCACCAGGTACGCTGTGCCTTACTTTCATTATGGGACGAAGCCCTCATGATCATTAATTACTTTCACCAGTAGGGGAACTTCCTTCTACACCTACTGATCCACAGGTACAGAGAGCCCAAAATCATTGGGCAGCAGTTATAGCTTTAGGTTTAGTGGTACTCTTCAATTGGGCACTGGGAGTGATGAGTGATGGTGAGGGGACCATTCCTTCATTCTCAGACCCATGTATTTTATTTACAGGAAAAGAGCACTACATGATGACCATTGGTTTAAGGATTGAATAACATTCTTAATGGAAAAAAAAAATCTCGTCTACTCAGAGTTTCATCTTCAGGCTTGTCCCTTAGCTGTTTCTTCAAGAGGCTGCTTTATCAGACAAACGCTTCTAGGTCAGTGAAGTCTGTGGCTGACCCACGGTCATGTGCACACTGCTGTAGCACTTTTGCTATAAAGGATCCTTGGTTTGAGAATATGTAATAAAAGATACCATGTTAATGAATCAGATGCATTATAAGCATTTTCATAGTGGGGCTGGAGGAGCTATAGCACAGAAGAAAAGAAAAGCCATTTCTAGAACATGCAATGAGTCTACTCAGGATGAATCAGTGCCCTTCCCAGATTTTAAGGAGTTCATTGTAACCAAAGTGCCATGAAACGACTGGTTCTTCTCCTTGAGGGATGGTGCTATATTGTGTTACTGGCAGATCAGATAGTCAGCAGCAGTGAGGCTATGCTACTGGATCTACGCAAAACCACCTTATATATTATCATGGTTATTCCTTTCATGATCTATGCCACAAGTACTGGGATGCCCAACGACAAAGACTGGCTAACATTTAATGGCATTTAATTTAATAAGGGGTCTTGTGTATTTTTTGGTTTAGTGCCTCTTCTGCAGTAGATGTTCAATAACAGAAATAACCCGTGATGCAAATACTCACACACTGTATTTTATGTCTTATAGGTCCATCCACGTGCATCTTGCATATGCTTATCCCAGGCTGATTCTCTTTCTATACCAAGCGGATGATCAGGGACACTGACCAAACTCTGCCTATTGAGTGTATACCTCACCATTGCCTTTCAGGGCTAAGCTTGCTTGGGACTATAGAGCATAAGCAGTCCCTGACATACACACATACCAAAGTAATTCATCTTTGTACTAACCCCAGGCTTTTCCATTCTCCATCCGCTAGGTATAAGAAACTCCGATGAAGTCATAGATCTCATTTGACAAAGAAGAATTAATACAATAGTGGAAGATGACATGGGAACATGGTCATCTGTTTGCGTAGCTTACATGTACCCTCTGGACACCCTTGAGACAGTTCTAAATCAATCATGTGTAGTCCATAATGGATACCTTTGGGGTTCACTTGAACTTGAGACTTAGTTGTCAATCCTGAATGCAGGGTCAACCCATACAAAGTTTCTAGTAGGAGGGTCCAGTAGCATGCGAGGAGGTGCTTTTTTTTAATCATATTTTTTGTTTAGGTATGATTGACATACAACATTATATTAGTTTCAGGTGTGTAAAATGATTTGTTATTTGGATACACTGTAAAATGATCACAAAAATAAGTCTAGTTACCATTCGTCACCATACACAGTTGCAAATATTTTTCATGTGATGAGAACTTTTAAGATTTATCCTCTTAGCAACTTTTAACTATGCAATACAGAATATTAAACTATAGTCACGGTGCAGTACATTATATCAGCATGCTTATTTATATTATCACTAGAATTTTGTACCTTTTGATACCCTCACCCATTTTGCCCATTCTTATTCATCTATTCTAGTAACCACCAATATATTTTGAGTTTATGAGCTTGTTTGTTTTGTTTTAATTTGTTTGTTTTGTACAATTAATGCTGTAGTGAAATTGGGGCTTCATATATCTTGTCAAATTAGTGTTTTCATTTTCTTTGGGTAAATACCCAGAAATGGAATTGCTGGATCATATGATAGTTCTATTTTTATTCTTTTAAAGATTCTATTAAAATATAACTAACATATAACATTATATTAGTTTCAGGTGTACACCACAGTTATTTATCATTTATATATTTAAAGAAGTGATCACATTATAAGTCCAGCAACCATCTGAAACCATGCTATGCTATCACAATATTATTGGCTACTTGTATATTCCTTATGCTGTACATTATATACTCGTTACTTATTTGTTTAATACATGGAAATGCTAACCTCTTTTTCCCCTCAATTCCTCCTCCCCCTTTTAATTTTTCAATTACAGTTGACATTCAATATTATTTTATACTAATTTCAGGTATACAGCATAGTGGTTAGACATTTATGTAATTTAAGAAGAGATCACCCTGGCTAGTCTAGTACCCACCTGGCACTATATATAGTTATTACTATATTATTGACTATATCCCCTATGCTTTACTTTACATCCCCATGATGATTTTGTAACTACCAATTTGTACGTCTTAATTTCTTCACCTCTTTCACCCTGGCCCTCCACCTCCCTTCCCATCTATCACCCTGATATATCTAGTACCCTATTTTTAATTTTTTGAGGAATCTCTGTATTGTTTTCCATAGGGGCTGCACCAATTTACATTTTCATCAACAGTGCACAAGTGTGCCCTTTTCTCAACATCCCCACCAACATATGTAGTTCTTGAGGTTTTTTGTTTGTTTGTTTTTTGATAACAGTCATTCTAACTGATGTGAGGTGACATCTCATTATGATTTTGATTTGCATTTCCCTGATTAGTGATGTTGAACATCTTTTCATGTGCCTGTTGGCCATCTGTAAGTCTTTTTTGGGAAAAAAAAGTGTCTTCAGATCTTCTACCCATTTATTAATCAGATTGTTTGTATGTATTCCATCAAATATATTTATGCATATTTATATCCAGTCAAAAATCACTCTGCAGGAACAGGGTACAGCTTAAACATTTTATATCCTCTACTTTCCATACTAAGTGAAGTTGTATATAGTAGATATTCCCCAAATAATCATGTTATTAAAATGATAGAAATTGACAGAATGCCATAATACTAAAATTTTACTCTTGTAAAGTATGGATTAAAATTGCAGTGAACTATTTTTAAGCACAATGCTTTCAAATAGAACAGAGGGTTATTGCCTGTCTCATCTTTGCATTTTTATGATTTCACACAGAAATATTTTGCACAGCTCTTCCAAGTTCCCTTCCAATTGATATGACCTAATGAAATGGAGAAAACATAATTGAACGGTGGAAGAAAAAAACTTGCAATTTGTTTTGGTAAATGTAAATAAAACAAACATAATTGTTTTACAAGCAGTCTGAAGCAATAGTTTGAAAGAGGATCTTATTCTTCTATTTGAATATAATATTATATCTAATGGAATTATTTTAATGTAGAAACAATTGCTCTGTAGCAGTTATGTACAGCAACAGCCACACCAAAGGCCACAACAGTCTCTAGCAGCCTTGAGTCTTTAATCATATTCACATCTGAAAAAACATGAGTGTTCCTTCTTCATCTACACTTTTACAGTAATGGGTAACAGCTTCCCAGATTCCATATTTCACTTCTCTCTCCCCTGTCACACCCAGTTCACATGGCATTAGGGTAGGAGGTTTTAGGGCATAAGAAGGGAGGCAATAAGGCCACCCTACTACTGTGACAACTTAGATGGAAGCTAGAGTGTTGATCCCCAACAATTAGAGAAGGGGGAAGCTATTCCTTTCTACCAAAAAGAGGTGAAGATGAAAGAATAGCCTTAATTTTAAGCATTTAAGGCACAAATGCAAAAGAAGATAAGTACCATTAAGCAACTATGAAGAGCTGCCAACTGCCTCTGCAAGGTAGCCTATGGCAAGGTATTTCACCTAACTTTACAAAGAAAAGTCAAAAGACTTATCTTTACAAAGATCAAGTATTTAATTAAAAAAAACCCAACAACCTAGAAGTATAAAAAAATTAAGACATTGAGAGTTTAATCCCAAGATGACCACATTCTTCTACATAAAAAACATCCTCTAAGCACACAGTGGAACGGGAGGCATTCCTCTGAGAAGCTCTTTGCTTCAAAACGCTTCACATCATGAGTTGACACGGCCATGTATCTGAGGCTAAGAACATCAGCTCTCGAAGAACAAAGGCTTTTGAATGTTTCTAATGTCCCCCACAAAGTGAGCCATGTCTCGGGTAGATAAGAACTCCAAAATCAAAATTAGGACACGGACTTTGATTCGGCACCTTTCTCTCCTCACCATGAAGCTTTTGCTCCGGCTACACTTCCTGTTATTCTCCACAAGCTTGGCCTGGCTGCCGTCACACATGGTTTATTGGGAAGTGAGACAGAACTTGTGGTGTCCCATTGCTTTCTTCATGCCAAAGAGGGATAGTGGAATTCATTTCCTTTAAAAAAATATTATAGTTGACAGGTTTGATTTCAAGCCTGCCTGTGGCCCCAGGTGGTTTTATAAACTGCATAAATAAATAAAATGAATGGAAAACCCAAATAGCAGTAGCTGCTTTGTTTTGGGAGCCATCCACAACCAGTAAGAGCTGTGTCCCAGGGGTGCCTCATGGGGAAGAACCACCTTCCCTGAAGTGTTCACCTTACAACTGTTCTGGGTTGAGCCAAGTGCCTGGTCCATGAAAACATATTAAAAGCTCCTCAGTGCACAAAACCATTGAGCATTAAAAATGGAAGGGGTCGTGCTGGTGAGCCTTAGAAGTTAGTAGCCAAGACCATTCAGACGGGCATGTGACTCAACCCTGGCAGTTGACCATCATGGTTTGCATCTGTATATCTAATATGTTGAACAGCTTCTGGGTGGTCTTTGGGCACAGGTAGTTCTAGTAATCTAAGGAAGTATTAGTTCAAGGCTAATCTAAGAGCATGTGTTTCTTTTTGAGAGACGCAAACAGGTTTTCACCTTACTCAGCTGGAATTTTTAAAGGTTTCAGAAGCAACATCTGACGTATAGATGGCATAAGTTCTCTTATGAAAAATGCTAAGGAGTATGGGAAAATGAATGCTCCAGTAAGTCTTCTTGATAGGATTCCTTGGGTTAAGATACTCTCAATAATGTATGTTTTCCAATTTTACATGAGTAGCTTGCAACTCCTACATTAAGTTGAACTTTTTTTTTAAAAAATAGGTTATTTGATATTATATGACAATGTATTTATACTTTAAATAGAAATTTTCTTTTCAATAATCAAAATATGTCTTTAGCAAAAATTTAGAATGTAAAGTTTTATAAATAAACACCCTTAGAAAGGCAGAATGTTATTTAGTATCATTTCAGATTTAGCCTAAGATGGAGTTTTCTTTAGATACTAAAACACTCCATGGACAAGCAGGGTTGCTACCAGATAAATAGGTCCCTTCTTAAAACAAGCAATTTACCTGTTGGATTTTGGCTGTTTTTATAAAATGCTGATCCAAAAAGATTTTCTAGGATGGCTTCTACAACACTGATCAACAAAGCCTGTAAGAAGAAATGATGAGGGCTGTCTGTGGGCTACTGTGAGACCAGGTCATTACATAAAAAGCCTCTATACTGGATTCACTCATTCAGACTCTGCAGCTTCAGGGTTTCACGCTGGGATTCACAGTCCCAAGCCCTACACTGCTTGGTGTGATGTCTTTTCACCCCTCACGTGGGGCTCACCCTGGCTGATGACAGCGAGTGGCAAATAAACTGTCTTCCCAGGCTCACAGTGCTCAGCCCAGCAGAGTCTATGAGCAAGAGCTTTAAAATCCCCCTGACAGCCAGGCCAGAGACTGGAGTCAGCCTCAATGAACTTCTTCACTTCCCTTTCCTTGTCATGACTGTGCCCATCTTGAGGAAAATCCTTTTATTCATGTGGCTTCTGAAAAAGTAAACAGGATCAAAATATGGTGATGGAAAGAGAACTGACTCTGGGTAGTAAACATACAATGTGATATAAAGATGATGTACTACAGAATTGTACACCTGAAACCTATGTAACTTTACTAACCATTGTCACCCGAATAAAATTAAAAGGAAAAGAAAAGATAAAGGCCTAGTCGTCAACTTTGGCCAAAACAAAAAGCTTTTGCACGAGCGTCTAGCTCTGTCCAAGTGCGCTTTGCTCCAGGCTGCTCTCGAGGGAGGTTTCCAGTAAAGGTATTGCATGTGCTCTCAATCACACCGTCAGATTTCAGATCACAAATGATGACTTGTGTCTGAAGTCGCCTTCCTCATCTGTCCTGATGTAGTTGACTCCATCTGGCTTCCCTGGATTCTTGTCACTTTCCTCATTCTGTTTACTGTTGATGAGGTAACCACGTGTGCACGCACGGCAGATGCCCACTGACATCAGGGCCATACAGCAAGGACAGCCAGAACCCTGAGGATACTTCCTCCGATGTTCAGGTCAGACTCGCACCTCCTTCTCCTCCCACCTGGCTGAACCTGGGCATTGGCAGCTATGCAGTAAGACTACCCCGAGTCCCCTTGTGAACAACGCTGAAGACCAGAGTACCTGCTTCAGAGTTTAAGAGAAAAGGGGGATTTGGAAATCTGGGATTGGCTCTGGAGTATCTGGGCAGCAGCACCTCTGATACCAGATATAAGGAAGCAGGGAGCCCTCCCTCCCCTGGCAGTGCAGCGTTGCCAGCTTAGCCAATGGGCACAGCCTTGGGTGCTCCGCACACAGGAGGTACTGACTGCACTGACACAGTTAACTCAAGGCCAATCTCATCAATTGCTTTGCGATCATTCTGAGCGATCACCTCCCAGTGATAAAGGGTCTGTCCGGGTCACATTGGGAATTTTAGAGAGGTTCTCCCCAACTGTTCTGCACGACATGCCTAATGTCCCTGTATTTTGTTGTCAACAAACACATGTGTGATTTGGACATCTTGAATTTTCTTCCATTCAATCCTAGGGTCACTTGTCTGTGAATCCATAATGATACAAGGTGGCTCCACACTTTCAAATTCCTGTACCACCGGGCTTCGGCTGCTGCATTAGAGAGTCACAGCCCTGTCAAGCAGTCCCTGAAAAGCAGCAGCAGGAAGAAGTTGGGCAGCCAAGGCCCCGGGCCGGGTCCCCGACACTCTCTCTGCGCCATATCAAGGGTTCATGTGCAGTTTTATTACCAATTGGTAAATAATAAAGTGTCTTCTCACAAGTAGGTCAAATTGAAGCCATTCACTGAGACACAGAGAACTAAGACAAAATGAAACAAAACAAACTGGAGAGTGACATCATCAAGATGATGACATATGTCATTCCTGACTTCAGGTCCCCTCACAAGAACACTAACTAACAACTACCATAGACAAGGCATAACTGTGAAAATCCCAGAACATGAAGGTGAGACTGAAGTATCCTACTGGACCACAGACACCAAGAAAGGACCACATTGCAAGGCTGAGAGGAACGACTATACTTGACTGCATTGCTGTTTCCTTTAGGCCAAAAAGTCCCACCTCAAGAGGGCCCCTCTGGGCTTACCCTTTGTCCGATGAGAAAAAGAGAGCCCAAAGGGGATATTCAGTTTCCTTGGCATTATGGGATTCTTCCTGGTGACCCATTCAGGTCTTGCCTCACAGAGAACATAGGTGGAATCTTCAGGGCTTAAACATCGGGGACCAGACTGAGATGGAAAAGGGAGACAGGGCTTAGAGCAACCAGAGCTCAGATGTTGGCAGACCACATTCCTCTTTGTTATGGTCCATGAGTAGAAGTCCCAGCCAGCAGTTCTGTCCATCTGCAGAGCTGAGCTGGTGGACTTGTCTGGCCAGGGAAACTGGTGGGCATCTCCACCTGATTCAGATCCCCAGCCAACAAGCCAAGCCAGCACTGGAGTATGTTGTACTAAGGTAGGGAACAAATTCAAAGCCCTGTCTACTGCAGAATATAGTCCTCAGCCCCACTCAATGTGGAAGCCTAACCAACGCACTAAGGAAGTTGTGTAGCCCATCCTACGGCAGCACCACTTACAGAAGCATCTGAACGCAGATTCCAGCCAGATCTGCAGAACTCAACTGGTGCCACTGTCTGGGTGTGGGAGCTCATTTGGTAGTTCTGCCTCATCTGGATGCCCAGCCAATGAGCCATAACCACCATGGGTCCCATTCTATGGCTCTGCCTGGGCTGGTAAGCATTTTTTTTTATTATTAAAATTTATTGGGGTGAGAATTTGCAATTGCAACAAAAAGAATCAAATGCCTCCTAGGAATAAACTTAACAAACAATGTGAAGGACCTATACATTGAAAACTATGATAGTTTTAAAATAATTTGAAGAAGACACAAAGAAATGGATAGACATTCCATGTTCATGGATAGTGAAAATGGCCATACCACCCAAAGCAAGATACAGATTTAATGCAATGCCCATCAGAATATCAATGGAATTTTTGAAAGAAATAGAACAAAACAATCATCATCTTTGGAAGGAACCATAAAAGGCCCCGAATAGCCAGAGCAATCCTAAGAAAAAAGAATAATGCTGGAGGTATCACACTCCCTGACTTCAGCTTATATTACAGAGCAACAACAATCAAAACAACATGGTACTGGCAGAAAAGCAGACAGAAAGACCAATGGAATAGAATTGAAAACGCAGAAATAAACTCATATAAATACGAACAGATAATTTTCGACAAAGGAGCCAAAAACATGCAATCGCAAAAAGGCAATCTCTTCAATAAGTGGCGCTGGGAAAATTGGAAAGCTGGTAAGCAAATTTTAAACTCTGCTTTTGACTGAATGTAGCCTCTAGCCCCACCTGAACACAAAGCTTAAACAGAGTACCTGGGTAGCTGAGTAGAATATAACGGTACCCAAACAGATAGCCCAGCCAGAGGCTCTGCCAAGATACAGAGACCAGTGGCCTTTCCTG
This sequence comes from Rhinolophus ferrumequinum, assembly GCF_004115265.2. Classification (NCBI taxonomy): domain Eukaryota; kingdom Metazoa; phylum Chordata; class Mammalia; order Chiroptera; family Rhinolophidae; genus Rhinolophus; species Rhinolophus ferrumequinum. The sequence continues at coordinate 16,600,349 of NC_046290.1, forward strand.
GTCAGGGAGCTCAGTGCATAGCTCTGAATGATTTGGGTGCCTAGCCATTTGGACAAACAAAATTTGAGGGAATTTGTTGCCAGTAGACCTGTCTTGCATGTTATGATAAAAGAAGTTCTTTAGAAAGAAGGAATATAATATAGGTCAGAAACTTTAATCTACATAAAGAAAGGTAGAACATCAAAGAAGGAGTAAGTGAAGGTAAAAAAAAAAATGTTATTTTTCTTATTTTTAATTGATCTAACAGAAGTTAAGTGTGGGGCAGGTTACTGTCAATATATTAAACAAAAAAAAACACACATAAAAGTATGAGTGCATGACTATGTGTTTTTGAAGGAAATACTTTGGATGTTTAAAATTATTTGGAACATAATGAAATAGATCTAATGAGAAACAAAGTTTTTTTCGTTGTTGTCCTTTTTTCTGCCATAACTATTGGCTTTCATTTGTTTGCTTTATTTTGCTTGTGTTTTTAGAAGAAACAAGAATACCACAAATTTTAGAGAAATTAATAATTGTCAAAAACTTTGCATTTAGTAACCCTAACTTACCTCTGATATCTCTTTCATTCAAGCTTTTTGACTTTTGTAAGTTATTTACTTTCTCAGTGTCTGCATTTTATTATTTATAAAATAGAAGTAATAATACATTTATTAACAACAATAATAATAGTTCCACACCATCGGATTTGTTGTAAAAATTATGTAAAACTATGCATGTAATATAAATATATTTGCAAATATATTTATATTAAGAACTTTTTATTTAATTGAATTCCTGGATTCTCAAACAGAACTAATAATAAATTTATTAACAACAACAATAATAGTTCCACAACAATCAGGTTTGTTGTAAAAATTGTGTAAAACTATGTGTGTATTTGGAACAGTCATGAAATATATTTACTTAATTGAATTCCTGGATTCTGTTAACTTTTAAGAATTGATTTAGAAAGGAAAGGAGAAAGAAGGCAGGAAAATTGGAGTCAATGGTCTCTTCAATAAAAAGTAAAATAAAATAAAATGATAAATAGAGGAAAAAGAGCTGGAGGTAGATGTAAGAGATCTAAAGAAACATACACAAAGTAAAGAAGACAGAAAAGGGCTATAAGAAGTTTTTGTAGGTGCACTGATTCTCATACTGTAAATCTTTATTTCTCTATATTACTTTAAAAATAATTCTCCCATACATAATTCTTCCTTGTGCCCTCATTTCTGTTCAAGCTCCTTTTCCCTTACTACCACTGCTTTCCCTGAGATTCCTCTTGCCACTGCTCTGTGCAAGGAGTATTGATTGAGTGATAAAGCAAATCCAGTTACATGGCTATAGTGATCTCATTTCACAAAAGAGTCTGGAGAAATAAATGTATCCTTAGAGTAAACTTCAGATCACTTAATAGTTTTGAAGTCCTGAAATGCCAACCAAAAGGACATTTCCAGAGGAAAGGAATAGCTAAAAAGAGCATGAGTCACAATAATGTCAGAAGCCAGAAAAAGCAAAATATTCAGCCAGGACGAGTAAATGGATGAAGAAAAAGAGTGACCAGTGTTGTTTAAAATTTTTCTGTTAAAACCTAGGCATGCGGTAGAATTCAGGATAATTATAAAAGTGAAACTCTGACAATTTGTTTTCTAAGTCTTCTCTTTCATCGTTCTCATCTTCTTCTCTGTTCAAGTCTTTCAGATAATTTATTTCTAAGATATTTTTAGCACTATTTGTAATTCCTTAAGCATGTGGATTTAATGAAAAAAAAAATGATCGTAGCATCCAGAGTGCCTTCATATAAGGGGATTGCAAAATATTTGAAAGAAGACTATCAACAAGGAAAGGACATTGGCAGCTATCAAATAATCCAATTTGGTGATTTAGGAGCAAGTGTTGAGTCAAATGTTGTAGAAGATTCTTAATGCTGATAGAAAGAGAGAAAAACATAGTCCAAATCAGCATAAAATAACTCACAGGGCAAATCAGATCATGAGAGCAATGACAGGAATTATTGCCTGAGTGATGGAAATGAGAAGACAGTGATCAACAATTGATTAGGATGTAATAGCAAATAAACAAAACCACAGCAAACCACCAAGACAGCAATACAGTGATGGGTGTAAAGGTGTGCCTATGTCTATACGCTCAGGTTAGACCCACACCTGCAGCGCCCTGAGTGGTAAAATCAGGGCTTCGGTGGAAATAGTGGCATCAATCTTGTCTTTGTCCTAAATAACTGACAAGGATGCAAACCACTTCCATTACGATGGCATTCAGGTTATTCTTTCAATTCCCTTCCCTTCTTCACTTTGGCATCTCCTCGCAGGAACCAAACAGATCGTATTTCTGTACCTCAGGCCTGTGTCTACGTACCTCAAAAAAACCCCCCAAAAACAAAAGGTTCGATTCAAGGTATGTTTCTTTGATTAGACTATCGTGGAGTGTGTTCTCATTGTACGCTCTCAGAGGATGCATGCTTTTGAGTTATCCTGATGATATCCACATCGGTCACATTGTGTCAATTAGGTTTCTCTACTAGACAGACAATCCATCAATTTATTATTCATTTATATTTTGTGGGGAGGTGATCTGAAAAAAAATGTGTATATATATATATATATATATATATATATATACACATTTACATTTATTTATAACATTTACATTTATAAATATGTTTGTTCATATATACATATGTTTACATACATATGTATTTCTCTATATTGAACACCATGATTTCATTGTCATGCATCTGATTTTAATCCAACATCACTATTTATGCTTGTTTATTCCCATTCCATATTATAACCTGATCTCTGGTATTGAGAAATCTGACTCCTGTGTGTGTGTGTGTGTGTGTGTGTGTGTGTGTGTGTGTGTGTGTCTCCCAACTTTGCTTATTTGATCAATGCCCTTTGTGCAACCAACCTCTTTTCTCTGCCAACTTCTCCTGTGCACAGATTCCTCCTTGGAGGGTTTGTACTCTTACATAATGTGCCAAAATGACTTTTTCTGATTCTTAATTACGTAAGAAATAGAGGGGAAAACACAACAACAAAAAAACGAACACTCAAAAATCTTGTATCATGACAAGGCTTCAAAGTTGACTCCATTATTATCTTTCTCAGTAAAGTGAAATAATTCGTATTATAGGACAGAGGTAGAGCAAATGTTTTCTGGATCAATAATAGATTTGAGAGTTTTACTTTAACTCAGATATGTTTGTCTGGGAGTGTGGAAATATCCAATCATCTAGGTGTCCGTCCTTGGCATGTTATGACACTCAGCTTGTCATCTTTTAACTGTGCTGCTCATTCGTTCATTCATGCATTCCACAGATGTTTACTGAGAATATACTCGACACTGGAAATACAAGAAGAGTCAAGCGAGTCATCATCCCTTCTCTGTTGCACCTTATCTTACAGTGGTGAAAAAAGTGGGGTGGGAAACAAGCAAATGGTAACATTTCCTGCTATGCATTAGGCAGGAAGCAGTCTTCAGAGAAAGAGAATATCTACAAAGACCACATTTGGATGTAGTCATATAGGGACAACAAATGTTCTTTATGTATTCCAGGACAGACTGTAAAAATATAGCTCCGGAAAAGACTCTGTACCCCAAATCTGGACTTTGTAAACCTTTAAAGTAATTTGATGGTTTTCTTTTTAGGGTCCAAAAATTTGGAAAGAAAACTGTTTTGATGATCCTTCATGCAAGGCTTTCCTCAGTCTGGCCGCGCTGCCACCCCTAGTTTCCTGTGAGAACCTGGATAGAGTCAAGAATCTATCCTCATTAATTCTCTGCCAGCTCAATTGCTCCTAGTATGCTCTGCTGAAAATGTATTCTTAGCACTTTGTTAAGCAAATTTTAATTATATAAAATGTGTGTGTTTGAGTTATCTATTTCTCCAAGTCTCCCAGCCAGCCCACCGAAAGGAAAGATTGCGGCATCAACTGCAGGGTCAGCTAATCCCCACCCTCCTTAACCTCTCTGAGGCGTAACCTATTCAAATAAAGTACTCTTAACACCCAAACTCTTAACGCAAATAACTATACCTCTGTGAAGCAGAATGCTACATTCCCATTGTGGGTTTGTGATGGAAAGAATAGAACTTCCAACTGAGCTTTCTCTTTTCAGTCTAGAGGTTATTATACGGAAAATGTTTCAGTCCATCTAACCATCCTCTGCATGGGAGGAACATTTTCTGTTCTCATTGGAACAAAAAAACCGAACAATAATTCTGTAAAGTTTTACTGAGACATGATCAGAAGCAGGGCAGAAATAGAAGAACAAGTAAGTATGCCTTGTTTTTTATTTCATTTAACATGACCACTTGTAAGTGCCTTCCTTCCCACTACCTCCTGTGCTTTGGGGATCAGGGAGTAATTCAACCAGACAGTACATGCTTCAAAAAGTTAGACTGTCGCCTAGTTATTTCTATTATGGCTCATCTTTTTGTGCATTCAGTAGATAAGTTAATTTCAAAATGCACTCCACAGTCCTGGACTTTTTGTTCAGGGGGTATGTGGTAGTTTCATGTAGACGCTAGCAATATTTATGCAAAGTTCTAGTATCATTTACCTAAGACCCTTTGCTTTTCCAGGATTTTTCTATGATGACTGCCATGGTAGTAATATATATTGTCTATTTTTGTCTTGCAATACCCTGTTTCCCTGAAAATAAGACCTAGCCGGACAATCAGCTCTAATGCGTCTTTTGGAGCAAAAATTAATATAAGACCCGATACTATTATATTATATTATATTATATTATATTATATTATATTATATTATATTGCATCATATTATTAAGACCTGGTTTTATATTATAGTAAAATAAGACCGGGTCTTACATTAATTTTTGCTCCAAAAGACGCATTAGAGCTGATTGTCTGACTAGATCTTATTTTGGGGGAAACATGGTATGCTGAGATTGTAGAAGTTTGAATATAGTATTCAGTCAATAAAACCCCACCAGTGCAGCAAGGGGTACTTGCCTTCACTTGTTGATTCCTATGATAAAATAATTATCTGCAAATTTGTGTCCTGGAAAGCAAAAGCACAATATGCAAGTGAAACTGACAATCATCATAGAAATCCCATATGCCAGGCCTGTGGGACTAACCAAATCAGGAAGGCGACAAGAACTGGTTCAGAGCCCATCTGGTTTCTTGCAGTGCCATACGATTTACCTACTGTCTACACCTGCTCACTTTACTTGACACACAGTCCATGCTTTGAGCCTTCTGATTATTGCACTGATAGAAAAGAAAAGAAAACAGACAAATACTCTAGAAATTCAGCGTGCAATTCGGTGGGATTAGGTAACAGCAGTTACTGATAAATCACTCTGTCATTCTTTAGCCACTAACAATTTTGAAATGCCCCCTTTTTTTTTGGTCCATTTCTCTGACATAAAAAGAAATAGACAAAATAATGGAAAACAGTAATAAGTTGTTGGTTACTATTTCACTAACTAGACACAGGCTTATATCAAAATATATATAGTATATTTAATAATACCTAGTGAAACATCATTTTGAATCTTCTATCATTCCATATATTTTCTATTTTTACAGTCCCATTCATATATATGTGTATATATATGAATTTCTCAGGAATATATTATATATTTATGATTGTATATATTATGAATGTGTGTGTATATATATGTGTGTATATATACACACACATTCATAATATATACAATATATATATATACACACATATATATGTTTTTGGTGGTAAATGTTTTTAATTTCACAGAAAAGTGTCATGTTTTATGTCATTTTTGAGATATTTATTCTCTTAAATTATAATTAATATATGGCTATATTATAGTCAGTCTCCAAAACGTATTTGTTTGAATTTTCTATAATATTCCTCCATATGAACATACCACAATTCATGTTTGATTTTCTCATAGGTAAGCTTTCTAGTTAAAGTGTCTGCCATCGAACACAGCACACTGTCCATACCAATACTCCAAACCTAAGTGCTCACGTGTACCTTTACTGTTCAAACTGGATATTTGTGCATATGCTTATTTACCATATGTGGTTACTGTTCTTTGAAATGCCTGCTCAAGTCTTTTAACTATTTTTGTTGGAATTTGTGTTTTTCTTATTTGTTTTTATATATTTTCACAGTAATTTATGTCTACTGTGCATACTCCTAACTTTTTGTATTTGATTACTTCACTTAACTAAATGTAATGAGCATTTTCCTTTCCTTTACATGTATTTTGAGAACATAAATTTTAATTGCTGATATGTGTTTATTCTGTTGTGTGCTTCCTTGCAGTTTGATTGAGATATCTAAAAATAAGAAATGTGATGGCCTATGTTCTTTTCTGAGCTTAGTAGTCCCAATTAAGTGTCATTTTTGTCAGGAATTAGAACTCCCTCTATATAATCAGAAATAAAAATAGTGAATAAATATATTTTTAAAAAGTTAAAAAACAAAACAAAGATCATGGATGCTTGGTATGACCTTTAAAGAATTATGTATTTGTTGGTTTTTCAGGAAATTTCATTTATTTCCAAGTTTTGTAAGATCTTGCAGTTTGAACCAAGACTAATTTATGATTTTTATATTTAATATTTCCATTTCTTTCTTATACTTTCCATTTGTCTGCTAAAATTCATCATGTGTTCATGCATGTGCCTTTCTAAAGGTTTTAACATATTAGTTCTGATTGTTTTACTAGGCCAGTACCATGAATTGTGTGCCCCACGATTCTGAAGTTGAGCTGAGATGGTTCTAGATTTTGTCATTGTCTGCCCTGTATCATTGCTTTCACATTCCCCTAGAATCATCATATGCTTAATATGGGATAGATTTGCAAGAGAATCTTTTTCATGTCTATACTCTATGCTCAGTTTCAGGTCTTCATTATGTGCTTTTATCTCAGAAAAGGTACCTCTCCATGCTTTTCCTCCCCTTCTTGCTATAGACTGCTGTTATTTGTTAACTAGTACTGGCTAAGCAGGTGGGGTGGGGGTAGCAGGCGAGTTTTCTCTGATGTGCTAGTCCAGTCTCAATCTTCGGCAGGTCCTATGTCACTGATCCAAAAATGTGGAGTTTCTCAGGGATTCGGCATCCCCTTCTCCCCTGGCTCTCATCACTGAGTCTTCTAATAGTCTTGCCAAAGATGGTTCCTTTCTCCCACCCAAGGGTAAAAGCCTGTTTCATTTTCCTTTTTCTAGCTATAATAAGTCTTCTCCTGTCCCCTTGCGGTTACGCATTTGCTGTCCCAGTCCCAGTAGTTTAAGGCTTTTGCTCCTTAGTGGAAAAATCACCTGAGTAAGAGTTCATTGTGTTATGGCAATAGCGGATGTTCCCTGCTAGTGGAACTGCACTACAGAAAGAGTTTTCTCCAGTTTCTCAATATGCCCTCCATGTTTCTCATGAGCAGTACCTGGTGGACGTAAATGGAGAAGAGCCTGGGAGTAGGTATGAACTCTCTGTATCTGTAACTATCAAAGATTTCACAGTAGTCAACAATTGTACAGCTCTCCAGTTCAATACTTTGTTTTAGTCATTATTGTATCATCAAGGTTTAAAACAGTGCCTGAAAAGAGGAGGCAAGTAATAAATATTTATTGAAAATGTTTGCATTTAACTCATATTTTACTGACATTAATCCGTTTATGGTTACATTCAAAGTTTCAATACTTTTCCTAAGTAGAAGGCTTCTAGTTTTTATTTTAGTGGTACTACATACGGTGTGTGTATAAGTGTTTGTGTGTGTTTATCTAAAGGAATGAAAACTATATATAGTTGACTTTATTTCTGTAGAATAATTTCCCTAATGTGATGTTACTTGCACATATAAAAAGCACATTTAATTTAAAAAAGTTTTATATTGCCAGATATTGCTCCAAAAGATTATAGCAATTTACTCTCTCAGCAAATATATATGAGTATTAGTTACCATATAATTCCCTCCTTTAATAGGTGCTGAGTATAATTACATTTTTTAATTTTGTAATCTATGCACTGACAATAATATTTCACTATCTTTTTGATAAGTTTTTCCGTAAATAGTATAATAATTAAGTAAACACACTTTTCCTGTATCAATTGGATATTTGCACCATCTCCTGTGGATTTAGTCTCTGTAATTTTGACCCATTTTTAATTACATAGTTTACAATTTCTGTCATATGCTTGAAGTCTATTTTTTAAATATTGGCAGTCCTAGTATTCTCTAGTAGGTGTTTTCTATATTTACTTTTTCCAATTTTTGGCAAAATGTTTGTATTATAAAGTACTACAATATTCATGTATAATGAGAGAGGAAATATAGATATGTAAGTAGACCCATTATTACTATTTGGACAATCAGTTACTTTAAAAATATATTAATTGAATTCAACACAGTTGTAATATGCCTGGATTATCCTCATTACACTTACTAATTCCATCGAGGACTTTTCATATCAAATTTTAGATCTGTTGTCAGTGGCCTTTTCAGGCAGAGATCAAAGGAAGAATATGCAATATAGATCCCAAACACAGAGAAAAAGATCTGAAGCAGGGAATCAAAGAGGTGTTTCCCTTGAGATTTCATTTTCTCACTTCTTTTGACTGTGGTGAAGAATCAAAATGTTAAATTCTGGGGGAAAAATGTACTAAAATTCACTCTGAAATAATTTCAGTGCTCAGTCAGATTCTAATCTACCATTAAATTTAATGTTTAGTATTGTCACCCTTTTTCTGTCATGCCATGACATTATTTTCCTCTTGTGCACATTTTTGCTTATAAAAGCATCGATGTTTATGTGTGCATGTTTAAGAAGTTATTTGAAATATTAAAGTGCAATATCTTACACAAATTATTTTATGTAATTCTCACCATTCTCAGGTGTAATATTTTTTTTCACATTTCACATTTTACAACTGAGAAAAACCCATTACAAACGCCTAACTGACCCTCAAAAGATTACACAGGAGTAGAATAAAAATTCTGGGACTGAAAATTTATTCTTGTATTTTTGAGTAAAGCTTTTAAAAAATCTTTATTTATTCATATTCTCATATTGATGTGACTACTGTCTATATATCAATAACAGAGATTATGATTTCTTCTTCCAGAGATATAATTGCAGCTGATTTGCTATCTGTGCTTCTACAGTTATTCTGGTGCGAAGATGGCCAGGATTAAGGAACAGGGCAAAGCTATATTTTAGTATAAACACAGGATCTTAATCTTTTTATTATTTTAGAAATGTAAAAGAAAACATTATATTTATATGTTTTACACGGCCAGTTTTCAATTCTACATTACATAATTTCCACTTATTATCATTTCAAAATGCATCCACTTTTTTTAAGCATTACTTTATATTTTGACAACGGTAAATATCTTGATCATGCAACTGCTTATTTAACTGTCTTCCTACTCTGCTACCAGGCAAACTCTTCTGTTGTGTTCATTTTTGTATCCCAACACCTGGCATAGAGATGGGATTCAAACTGAGGAGCTCGGAAGTAAGTATTTTAAAATGAATTTTAATAATGAGGGCAGGCAATATATGCTAAGGTGATACTGCCATGCAGCTGAAACATAGATCTATAGGTAACAGGGCAAAAGAACCATATATTTAAACATCATTGTAGGCTTGAAATTCAACATAAAGAATTATAATATCATTTTGTATTTTCATTTTTAATTTAATGGAGACAAATCAAGAGGCTGAAGTCAAAACAGGAGACCTCTTTATATATATGTAAAACTTTAAAGCTTTTTTTATTGGTTAGACATTGTTAAATTGTTTTTAAGAATTGGTTCTATAAGAATAATTACATTTTAATAGTTATATAAAATAAAGTTATCTAAGAATTTCATCTTCATTTTCTTAATGAATTAAATAATCAATAGGCTTATTAAATAATCAAATTATGTTATTGTTATATGCCATCTATTGTTTCTTTATATTATTAATAAGGCATCATGTATGCTAATTACGTGCTGTCTATAATGAATGAAGTGAATTATATTAAGTAACTATTATATAATGCACAACTTATATCGCATAAATAATATTACAATTGTAAATTGCTACATAAATATATATGATTAATTTGTTATTTTCATTATTTTTAGTAGTATAACTTATTCATCAGCATGAATTATCCAATTTGTTAAGCATTGTATTTCACTAAATTTTAATTTACTTACTATTCCTTTTTAATAAAATGAAGGAGTATATTATTTTTATATTACTTAAAATGCCAATTAAATTGAATAATATTACCTGTCATTAAAAATAATTTGATGTTTTCTATAAATTGTGTACATACAAATAGAATATGTACACACTTTAACTGAATCATTAGAATGTTTAAATAAATCAGGATGTACAAAATATTTTTCTCTATTTACTTATTATGAGACAACTATGCAAACAATTATATTGTAATAAATTCATACATGACAATCACTTCCACACTTAGTCTAAACTTAAGTTGTTTACAGAGACATGTTTTCTATTTTTTGAAAATAAACAAAATGACCTTTTTGATTTTTTTTTGGATAAAATGTATATCTACTCTTAGAACAGAAATAGGTACCTAAATGTTATTTAAATACAAAAGTCAAAAAGTCTTATTTCTTAAAATATTTCTTATCTCTGCGATCCTGAAAGCCATGTTTGTGGAAAAAAGAAATAATCAACACATGTTGACTTAATAATAATGATGGATAAATCTTGATGGGAAGAAAAATATAACATATTAATGATAAAGAATATGTAAAAAGCTATTAAGATGTATAGCTAGTAGTGATGAAAATTTAAAGAGTGTATATTGATTATTTTGAACTGTTATCTGTGTTTGTAGACAGACATTGACATAGAAAGGATAGAAATATAGTCAATGAGGTAATGTTTACTTGGGGGAGCAACATACTTTATAATGAAGCATAAAACTGTGTTGATATATGACATGAAGGCAAAACTAGACTGTATTCTATAAATTCTTGAAAATACTGTAACAAGTAGGATGACAGATAATGCATCAAATTGCATTTAATCTCTTAAAATACTACAAATGGGGGCAAATAAGCTCACAGGAAAATCTTCTGAAAGAAATAAGTACATGCTCTGATTAGTCTCTTGCCCCTAATTACAACCTAATGGCAGATGCTTGGAGTGGTAGGTAATTAAATTTCAAAATTTTAATTTCCATTCCGTAAGAGAAGACTCATAATGGGGGGATAAATGGTAGTTTCATAACCTGGGTTATTATTGCTATTTATATTCATAATTTACTTAGGTAACTTTGGACAATCTAGGGCTGACCTTAGGGTTTGCTTTACAGGTGTGACCCTCTGACCCATATGAGAGAAATTTGAAGAGAATTTAGAGTTTTAAAAAATTCTCACAAATGACACTATTTCATCTTTTCTTTTCCTGGCTGCCTTGAGGATTCTTTCTTTGTCAAGATTATTATGCTAAGCGAAATAAGTCAGACAGAAAATGCCAAAAAACATATGATTTCACTGATATGTGGGACACAAAACTGAAAGCAACAAAGGAATAAGACAAATAAATGAAGAAACTAAAACTCATAGACACAGACAATAGTTTAGTGGTTACCAGAGGGTAAGGAGGGAGGGAGGTGGTAGGTGACGATAAAGGGGGTCAAATATATGGTGATAGAAAGATAACTGACTCTGGGTGGTGAACACACAATGTGATATACAGATGATGTATTACAGAATTGTACACATGAAACCTATGTAACTTTACTAACAATTGTCACCCCAATAAATCTTAAAAAAAAAATAAAAAATCTCTAGATGGATGAATTAAGACCCTTCAAGAAAATGGTCTTAATGTCCACCTTTTAGTTTTTAAAATCATTCTATCATTCATTCTACACATATTTATTCAAAATTGCCTTAATATGAATGGTGTAATCTGGGCACTAATACCATATTAAAGGAGATGGGATCCTGCTTTTTCTAGATTGTGTTCTAGTGGTGGAGCAGACCATACACCAGGAAAGCATATCTTAATTTCAGATACTAATAAAAACTAGAATAAATAACATTTGGGTAACTGTTTCTTGGAGTCAGAAATTCAAGTCAGATTTAGTGGCCACTGAAAGATTTGATGCTGACATCATGTTTGAGTTAAGATCTCAATAACAAGAAGGACTAATTTGTGGTTTGAACTGGGCACCTAGACACACAACATCCCAGATAGTAGGGAACATCAAGGACAATGCCCGAAGCTAGGAACCAATTTGGAGTCACACTTAGAATTTTAGCATTGTTTAAATATATTAAGGGAGGGATGACTGGCAATTGATATAGACAGAAATATTCAATATGCTCCGCCCTGATAAGAGTGAACTAAAATATTTCAGGACCAGAAGGATAAATATACTTCTATTGGTTGTCATGAACCAGCACTATATGGTAAAGCATATTATCCTACAATCATGACAAATCACAGCAGCTCGTATCCAAACTGTTCCAGTAATTTGTAGCAAGTGAGTGTTTATATTGTATATCATGATGAGAAATTTTGATTTTATAATACTAATGAAAAATAGAAACAAAACATAGGTATGTTTCACAATTCATATCGTTTATAATTGGTAACTTTGACACTTCCATAATATTTAACAGAGACATAACCCCCATAAAAGCTCTGGGAAGTCAGGTGGGATTGAGGAAGGGAGGAACTGTGACTTTGTGACTAACTGTGTCCGCACTCTGATGATATTGATTGTTTACAGAACAGCAGGAAATAATTGAAGGACAAGTTGAATGGCTTCCCTTTTGTTCTTTGAAGCAATTTGAGGTCACCTGTAATCTACGTTGTAAGGCAAGGCAATGGAATATGTTTTAGTTGATTTCCTCTTGTACTAACTGAGATTTCTCAGATGAGTTATTAAAAAGTCTTGCTGATCTCTAATGTTTCGTAAATTAAGAACACTGGGTAATGACTGCACCATAAATGCTAGTATTGTCAGCACTAGCATGGAATGGAAATGCCGTCATTCTTGGAAGGTAACTTTGAGCTGACAAGGCAAGCTGGGGCGGAGATGATGGGTGCACTGTGAGAAGAACACTTCAAAATCACACTTTCTAACTCAGGATGCTTTCAGTTGTTAATTTTGCCAATACTGCCTATTAATTCACTTAGAACCCTCTCTGGTATTTTCTACAGGGCTTTGTTTTGTCACAGGGGCTAAAAGAAAGGAAAGAAAAATATTTTCAATATTTTCTCAAGCCTAAAAGGCACATAAGATGCGTTCCTCCAAGATGACACACAGGATGAAGGCAGAATTGAGCAATGTGTGATAACATTCCTCTGGGAAAAGGCCATTTCTTTAAAAGGAGTAGCAGAAACATGGTTTTTCTGGGGACACTGCAGTGGAGTTTCTAGTGCACAATCTGGGCTGTTATGGAGGTTTCAAGGTGGGCAGTGATACAGTAAAATCCCTTTTCCTGGCTAGTAGACACAAATCCTTTTTTTTTTTCTTCTTCATTTTGTAAATTCTAAAATCTAAAAACTTATAATGAATTCCTTTGTGATTAAACTAGCTAGAGTAGATTACAGGTCAGCAATAGCAAACACACACACACACACACACACACACACACACACACACACACAACAGCTCCTGACAAACCAGATTATATGGCTTAAGCAAATAAAGGAAATTACTGACACATGAAAATATCAAGGCAAGGTTAAGCTATCTTCAGAAATGCACGGAGCAAGAGGCTCAGTGTGTTTCAGTGTCCTCCTCTACTTCCCGCTTATCCATATGGTGTTGCAAATCGAGTTTAAATTACCCACACACCTTTCAATTACAATGGAAAGAAAGAAAGAAAAAAAAAATATTGCTTTCAATCACATCCTTTCAAATAACATGGGAATGAGTCTCACTCGCTTATCTGCCGTCCCAGACCCATCATCCCCAAGCCAAGGTTGTTGAATAAAGTGATTGGCCAGTCCAGGGCCATGAAGCCCTGCTCACTGCAACAAGGGTGAGCTGGGTTTCAGTCCCACGTGGACCACCTATGCGAGAGTGGAGAGGGCTGATTTCTCAAAGCAAGTCATTTTGCCGAAAGAGGAAAAGGGATGTTGGGTGCAAGAAAACGCAAGCTCGCACACAGACACATACTCTCTGTCTCTCACACACATACTCAAATACATTTTCCACTAAGGATTTTATTTTCAGAACTGAAGAAATTAAAATATTGTTGATGAAAGCTAGCGAACTTAAATGTCAGTTGTTACAAAACTTAAAATGTCAAGATTCAAAGGTTACCGATTTTCAGTTATAAGATGCGTAAGTTCCAGAGATCTAAGTGTGATGGCTACAATTGATGATACTGTTGAATACTAGAAAGTTGCTATGAGAGTAGACCTTAAATGTTCTTACCATAACAATATAAACAATAAAATGATAATTGTGCGAGGTAAAGGATGTGTTAACTAACCTTATTGTGGTAAACATTTCACAATATACATGAGTATCACATTATGTTGTATTGACGATAATTATGGTGTATGGAGTCAAATATCTCTAGGTTTAAGTGCTAAATCAGCTACTTATTAACACATGTTCTTTGATAGTGTAATATCAATTATCTTAGGTTTGTTTAGCTTCAAAATATCAATAATAGCACAGCTAACTGTGACCTATTATAAACAATAAGTAAAATACTTAGGACAATTAATCGCCTAATACATACTACCTTTTGTCAATTTAGTAATTATACATAATTGGTGTAAGAAAATAAATATATTAATTGTGGAAACAAAAAGTAAAATCCCAGAAAATCAGAATTTCACAAAGGTTGGTATCCCGAAACACTACTTTCTGCTGTGTAGTAGATGTGCTTCGTATATTGGTAAACTTTTTAAAACAGTAATTAAGTGGAGCTATATGCTTCTGATTTACATATCAAAATTTGTAATCTCGTTTAGTTTATCTCAGCAACTACAAACGATGGGTACAAAAAGTCTCCACATTTCTTCTTCAGTGTTTCTGTGGCCACAAGAGCATTTGTACAAATCAAATAAAACAAATAAACATTGTTAATAGGGTAGTTAGTCCAAGGAAGCCAATCCCTATGGCATGAGGATCTTAGAATACATTATACTGTGTCTGCCCCACCAATACTATTTTGCAGTCACATTAAAGCTAAATTAACCATGTGTGACAAATTTATTTCATAAAGATATGATACAACACATAGCTTTGAAGAAATGCCAAAAATAATATAAGAAAAGTTAACATAATTGCTATTGTCTTGGTAAATTAGTTGACACATCACTGTTCAGAGTGCGTGGTGAACAGTATGAATGCTTCGTAGTCATCCTTTGGGAAATTATTTCTTTTGGTAATAGATATGAGAGTGGTAGGTGTGACCAACAAAGGTAACAACAAAAATTCACTGGGGATAGTATGATAACCTAATGAAAGAAAATATCAATACACATGTGCCGACAATACAAGTCTAGTTTAAAACTATCATTAAATGAGATAATATTACCACTTTGAAAGAAATTAAATTAAAAGTAGACTGTAGTTGAATACTGAACAGTTATCTAAAGAGGCCCCCAAAGTGCCTTTTGCTTTCACTGCTTTTATAGTTGGCCTGCTCCCAGTACTTTGTGTTATCATGCCGACCTCTGAGCTCCTACTCTGTTTAAACATAGCAAATGAATGACAACGACAACAAGAACAACAAGAACAACAAAATAGGGAGTAAAGGGGAATCAAGGATTGAGGGATATCAGGGATGCAGGCACAAACGAGAGGAGACAACAATTCAAACGGATGTGATTTTTGATAAAACATTTTGATAAAGAGGAAAATTGCGACAACAAACAAGTGATCCTGGTACGGAATGAGCATGGCAGGAATGGAATTGAGCAGAATCTTACTCCAGATTTTAAATTTTATAGGAACTAACTTGATACATCTCTTAGTGACAGTCTCAGGCACTTAACATTTTCTGGAATATTTCTTATTATTCTTCAACTTTGTATTTACTACTTGTGTTTAATTATATTTGATCCTATTTTATACAAGATATCATCATATGCAAAGGACGAAAACTAAAATGATGAATGAGACTGGCCAATTCTTGCTGAATCAGCTTACACACAATGGTAGGGGAATCTGATACCTGTGGTTTAAGCAGTGCCACAAAAAGGTAGTCTTGTTAGCAGCCTGTAATGTCCTTGAAACACACCCGTGTCTTAATTCCTGGAACCTGTGAATATGTTACCTTACATGACAAAGGGGAAATGAGGGTGCAGATGGAAATAATTTTGCTGATCAGAAACCTATAAAAAGGAATATTATCCTTAATTATCCTTGTGGGCTCAGTGTAATCAAACAGGTACTTTTAAATGAAAGAGAGGTAGGTGTTAGTGTCAGAGTGATATACGAGTAATACAAGGAAAACTTCACTGTCCATTGCTGGCTGTGAAATGGGAATGGCGCCAGGAGCCAAGGAATGAGGGCAACCTCTAGAAGCTAAAAGAGCCAAGGAAGTGAATTCTCCATATAAACTCTGGGAAGAACACCATCCCACTGACACTTTAATTATAGCCCAGGGAGCTCTGAGTAGAACTTCTTACCTTCTTACCTACTGAAGTATATTGATACTGTTTTAATCTTCTAAGCTTGTGGTACTTTGTTGTGATACCAGTAGAAAACTAATACAGAGCGAACAGAGTACACTGGGGAGTCACAGAGATGTCTAAGAAAATTGTCTAAGAAAAAGTGTCATTTTGGCAGACAACCAAAGACTGGGGAAAAATAAGCAACTCTAAAGCTCGAGGGTAGTACTGAGGAAGCATTTCATAGGGACAAGATATGAGTTGTGCAGAGAACTGGTAGGAGAGAGAGCACTGCAGATTTTGAAAACTGAACAGAAGTTCAGTATGGATGGATATATTCAATGCACTGTGTGTGGTATTTTGAGTGAGGGGATTAGATGGAGGCAGGAAGCATTTGAGAATGAGCACTCATGAGTCTGAGGGTTAATTTATCCAGATAATAATGGGGGTTTAAAAGCCATGATAACAAATTTAAAATTATTGCTAAAAGCAAGAAGTCACTAAAGGCCATTAAAAGCATGTATGTGTGTGTATACGCGTTGTGGGGGAGGGGAGAAGGGGAGAGGTAGGATCCAACGTGCACTCTAGAAATACACATATTGCTGAAGCTGCCTGTGGAGCACAGATAGAGCAGATCAGACTGAAATTAGGAGGCTTTGCTCTAACCAGGGAAATGATGTGATCACAGCTTTCATTAGGACGGTGACAACTGGGATCCTGACAAGGTACCTGAAATCATGGTAGTTCCCTTTTCTTTAATCATCTAGCAATGGGTTGGTGGCCCTACCTGAATTTATATCCTTAGTCTCAAGAAGAATTCATTCTGCTCTGGAACTAGAATAGCTCTTTGGCAATTATCAGGATTTTTTTTTTTAATGTACAAATAAATAGGTATTCATTCCAGTACATCATTTTATAAGCATTTACTTGGTATGTCATGGAATAAGCAAAATAACATTGTAATGGAGGTCAAAAAGGTTTTGCTTCTATTTCCATTCCAATTACTAAATCATTGTCAAAGCCAGAAAAATTCAAATTCTTTTTAGGCCTTATAATCCTTATGGAGAAATTAGACAAATTGGATTTTATAGTATAGGATAAATTACAAAATATTGCCAATATGTAACCATTTTTAACTTACAAAACTAACAAATTTGTATGGTTTCACCTATTTTTTTTTTCAGATACAATATCATGTATGCTATTTTTCAGTATGTTAGAGAACCAAAAATCCAAACCCTGCAAATGTACTTTTGAAGAAAGTGGAACACAAAGCCAATATGCTTTCATATTTACTTAAAATCACTGATTTAGACATATAAAAATCTGTAAACTAAAATTATGTTTTATGATTATAAAGAACTCATATACCAACTTTTTACTTCTGCGGCATTATCCAATGCCTTAGGTAAATCTCTAAGGATAGACTATTGTTTAATAAATATGTCCAATACTCATAATTATAGAAACAAAAAGTTAAAATTAATTTCTTGCCCAACTATTTTCCTTTATAATCTTAACAATGTGGTGCTCCATGTTCATTATTTCTTACAGTAGAACTACTCCAGAATGCCTTAGGTAATTGACCTATAATGGTGATAATTTTCTCGTTGCCTGAGAAAATTACTTTTAAATTTAAATTTCTTCTTAGTCTTAAGGGAATGATTCACCTTGTCAATTCATTTGTTTTTGATTTCCCATTTTAATTAGTCTCAATTTAATTACAATTGATCGAGTTAAAATATCAAACACTACCTGCATGAATAGGAAAACCTCATTTCCCCAGTAAGAATCAACTTACACTTTAGAGAAAAATATCCAAATTCCCCTGTGTACACTTATATACATAAGCTTCCACGTTTATTTTCTAGAGATTGTGAAAAAAAACAAAACAAACTTACTTTTATTAAAAAAAGAAAAAAAAAAAAAAGAGAGAGAGATCATTCATGGGGCCTGGATCGTTTTCTTCTTTTTTTGTTAAAACACAGAAACCGAGTTGGGGGTGGAAATCCACAGGTGATTATGATACATGAAGAATGTTGAGAAAGACAAAATTCTAAACCATTATTTTGTCATTTAACCTCTCCCAATGCTTAATCGAATCAAATAGATTGATATGATTAAGCATCTTTTAAGGAAAATATAATAATTGCATTTTGAAATTTTTAGAAAATTAGGTTCATCTGTTTTTCTTTTCTCAGCTGATTATAAGAATAGCTGTCATTTCTCCTCATTCTATGTTCATCCATTTTCCCTGATGAACAAATGAGATTGAAGGAATTAGTGACAAAAGAGTATTTTTAGGAGAAAGTCTCATTAAATGCTACCATGTGGGAGACATAAATCCAGGACAATTCTTCTAGGAGAGCAGATTCTTTTATTCCCCTTCCTGCTTCAATACCAATTTATTCATCTAATGTTCATTCCCATTGTGAAAAGAATATTTTCAGTTTTATTATTATAGTTTTTCAAGATTCCCAAATGATGAGTTTAAAATTTTTCAGCAGAATATAATATGTAAGAGGATCAGCATTTAATATCTGGTTAAAACAAAATTATAACTATAAAATTTTAATTACAATTATAGTTGATTTTAACACTACTGTGCAATAAGCCCTCTTAATGTTTTATTTATATATATATATATATATATATATATATATATATATATATATATATATATATATATATATATAATTTTGGCACCATATATATTTCTTCTTTATCTACTTGTCTATTGATGGGCACTTAGGTTGCTTCCATATCTTGGCTATTGTAAATAATGCTGCAATAAATATAGGAGTGCATATATCTTTTCAAATTAGTGTTTTGGATTTCTTTGGATAAATACCCAGAAGAGGAATTGCTGGGTCATAAGGAAGTTCTATTTTTAATTTTTTGAGAAACTTCCGTACTGTTTTCCATAGTTGCTGCACCAATTTGCAATCCCACCAATAGTCCAAGAAGGTTTCCTTTTATCCACATCCTTGCCAACACTTGTTGTTTATTGATTTTTTTGATGATAGCCACTGGGACAAGTGTGAGGTGATATCTCATTGTGGTTTTAATTTGCATTTCTCTGATGATTAGTGACCTTGACATTTTTTATATGTCTATTGGCCTCCAATATGCTAATTAAACTTTTTGCAGGAATCAGTTTACAATATATGTAAGTCAGACCATTGGGGTGTATACCTTAAATTTATACAGTGATCTATGTCAATTTCATGTCAATACACTGGAAAAAAAATTTAGAAAAGAGAGAGAGACTAATCTAAAACCAAGGGATATGTTCTATACGATAAAATATTTCCAAACAGGCATTAATAGAAAGTGTCAGACTGATGATGTCATTTAACAAAATTTAGGTAGAGAAATGAAGAAAATAAAGAGGCCAAAACCACACAATTCAGTTTGCACAAATCCTCTGGCTATCTCATTACTTCATCCTAGACAACAAAATAATGATTTAGATACAAATTGTCTATAAAAAGCATTCACATGGAAACTCCAAATGGAAAACACTGCTCAACAATAGAGAATGGGAGCCATGGGATGAACGCCAGGCTTCTTATCCTTAGAATGGCCAGTTCCCAGAGGCATTCTTTATGCTTCCTAATTTCTCCAATAAAATTTAAGCTACCCTTTCCAAAGCAGCAATTTCAATAATACACTCAGATATTAGCTTCTCATTGTACCTTTTCTCACTCTCCTTGTTTCCTCACTTCTATCTGGGATAATCTCCCAAATTCAAAGAAATACATGATGCAGGAGTTGGATCTGTATCCAAGTCTGTGTCTCATATTTCACTTTCAGAGAACCCAAACTAAGACAGTTGGCATCTGAGTACTATTAGGAAACGGACCTCCATGATGGAATTCTGTAATTGTTTTTTGTATTGGCCATATGGCAATAGGTTTCCATGATTGCTAATAAGTGAGGTGGTGATACCTCCTATTATGTTATATCTTTGAAATTACTTTTAGTCCATTAGAATGAAGCATAGGTGGAAGACAAAGATTGGGGCTGTCTAGATCGTCCAGTAATTTAATAATATTAGAGGAACAGTAGTTATAAATATTGTACAATTGGCTGACTTTTGTCGACTGCCTTAAAGTCCTTGAAGAAAGCAAATGACAGATTCAGGTCAGCCAAGTATTGACTGAAATCATATGGTAAAATCCAGAGTTCTTCCATGACGGGGTTTACAGGGTCCCTTTCTTACAGTCAGAAGGCAGGGTATTATAACATCAGGCATGCGTTTTAATGTTAAGTGTAGCAGTGCTGCAAAAGGCAATGTAAGCCAAGCCTCAACGTAATTTCTATGGTAAAATCAGGTGTCAGTTATGAATGCATGAGACTCTTATACAAGGAATGGGGGCATTTTGAAATATCACTGCAAATGAAAAAGAACAAACTCCCCCTTTTGCTTACATGAGAGTAGGAACCTGGCATTGCCTGGAGAAATTAGGAAGACCTATTTGAGGCAGATTATTCTCCAGATGATGCAAATCTCCCTCAAGTTTTGCTCATATGTCTCTAAATGAGTCCAGACCAATAACTAGAGTCAGGTTCCCCAACAAAAAGTTGCAAGGCCCGTTTAAAATGTATTGGCAGGAGCCCAGAAAATGAGTGTGGAAAAAAACGTTTAGTTTTTTAATAGAAGTGGTAGGTGTGACGTAGGTAGTCACTTGCTAATCAGTCTGGACTTAAACTCAGGCAGGAATAAGAGGACAGGATTCTAAAATGCAGCTGCTGAGATGGTCTTTAATAGATGAGGTGGAGACACTGCCTCTTGCACTTAAGACCATACCATTGTTGCCTGAATACCGTCTCTATTTTACTGTTCATGTTAAATGTTAACTATCCTGTACCCACCAATATAAGAGAAGTAAGTATCCCTCCATTTTACTTATTATCCAATCACAGAGATTTTCCCACTTTGCTTTGTGGACAAAAAGGGCATGCTGTAATAAATCTAAAGGAAAGTAACCTTGCAAGTTGATCTGATCATAAATTCCTAAGTGGGCGGGTCGTGGAGCAGTAGTCAGGCCCCAGGACTAAAATTTCTTTAGTGGAAAGATTTTAAGCAAGGCCTGTCCATCCTTCTTGTGCATCTAGGCTAATACACTTTTGAAAAGGCAAAAGTAATCCTCTCTTCTAGACCCTTCTAAGGGCAGCCACTGTCAAGAGAGCACATAATCTTGTTAACTATTCTGTAATCAAATCCCTGTCTTGCTTGCCCCACCTTATGTAATCTTTCTAAGGTCTCTCCTTAATTCCAAATGCATAAAAGAAACTGCAAACTGTCATTCTCTGGAGCATTTGAGGTCTTGCTTCCCAGCCATTGTCATCAGTTTGGGCTCAAATAAACTCTTCTAAAAATTCCCTACAGGTTTGACCATTCTTACACAGACATTTATTTGGCTTTCAGCAGGATTCCAAAGAAACACACTCAGGACCACACTGTGGACCCACACCTGGTGTGAAGTACAAGCACGGGCCCACTGTGACCCACTGGCTTCCCAGTTTGCACTGAATGAACTTGGGTGAGCATTCGCTTGGAATCCTGACCCTCCTTACTTTAAGTAGCAGGTTCATGACTTTATTTTGAGCTCTTCCTAGAAAATTCTTTAGGAGGGAAAGGGTTGAGATAACTCAGGAAAATAAAAGAAAAATGGGTTGCTGTTTTTAATTTCAGTCTTTTATTGGATTGCTTAATGAGTGTCAGTATAAAATCTTTGTTAAATGAAAGATTGAATTCCCTTTGGGTCCAAAAGTGAAAGGGTACTTGCTTCCCCAACCCAAAGAGCCAATGGGGTGACAACAGTCATTGCAGATCCCCAAATCTGGAGTGGCAGAGATGGGCACTGAGAGGGGTCCAGTGCGGTAACAGAACCAATCCTGAAGAAGCCTACAGGGGCCTACGGGAGCCCCAGGAATAGTTCTTTGTGAAGAGTAGGGTGTCCTGGAATGGGGGCATCTTGAGAGGGGGCCTATGCCTTAGAAAGAATTGTAGTTTCAGTGGCATCTGGCAAGCTCTTGCTAGCCCTCCCTTACTTGGATATTCTTAGGTGACTAAGACTCTTTGTGGTGTTTCCTGAGGAAAAATTTACTCTAGGGTGAGAATCAGTCCTTTAGGGATGTTAACCACATTTGCCTCCTTCAGAAATATGCATATAATGGCTGGTTTTCCCTAGAAGTTTGTTCAGACTCTAGGGGTCTTAAAGGAAAAACTAAAAACATGGGAAATTGTGCCTCAGAGGCTGGTGAGCCCTAGGACAGTCAGCATCCAGTTAATACTAAGATTGCGGAGATAAGGATGCTTTGATACTTCTAAATTTTGCATGCACAATTAGAAGAAGCCAGCTATAAAATTAGGCAGAATGAATGGAAATAATATTAGATTGGTCTCTTGAAGTTTTAAAAAGAGGATTAAGATAAATGGATCAACTTATGATGTCTTTTAGGTGTCAAGGGAATTCTTTGAAGTATAAAAAATGGCTGTCCTTCTTTTAAAAGGGGGAGGGTCCTTTGGCACTTGGCTTGCCAAGAACAGGTATAAATTGTAAATGCCTCCAAAGCAAAATTTGGATCCAAGTGTTGTTTTACAAACTAGTGAGTTTTTTTCATGGCTGAAAGATCTCTGTTTATGTTTGTCTGTGAGGTTATATATGTGTACTATAAATGTGAGATAATTTCTACCTCCAGATGGTACTGTTAAAATTAATTTAAAGGGAGGCACTTATAAGGAATAGATATTCTAAAATTCTCAGAAATATAAAAACTGAGTCAAATGCTTTTCAAGTTCATATGATTTAAGATTAATTCTTAGTAAATAAAAGCTGGTTTATTTAAAACAGGGTTCAAGTAAAATAGACATGTCTTTTGAGTTATTGATATTAATTACAGTATTCATATTTTTCCTGGTTTTACAAAAATAAGTTCATGTTAATAATTTACTTGGACATCTATGAAATGTGTTTCTATAGGTTATAAAATGTCTTCATAAATTTAACTTCTTAGTTTTCATTAGAAATTGAACTTGTAAGAGTTAAAACTTAAACATATGTAGGAATAACTGCAGTGTCCCAAAAGGGCCCATGGAACAAACACCTCAAAAAGATTTGTTTTCACTTTTTACAAAAGAGTAATTTTAAACTAATCAGGAGCTGTTTTTATGTTAAATAGAATGGCAAACATTGTAAAGTAAGTGATAAAAATGTCTATGGTATTTTGTATGGGTAAACAATGGTTGTAAATTAAACAAATAGTTGGGGCTACAGGAAACCCAGGAAGGTCACTTGGTTCTACAAGTCAACCCGACAAACCCCATTTTTTCAGGTTTTGCATTCCTTCATGCATCATAGTGCATTTAAACTAGACTTAAATTAGATGCAGGAATTTATGCACTGACATTATTGAAACCGCACAAGAACTTCATTTTAGTAGCATGCATTCCAGTTTAATCCAAGCTAGCTTTGTTTAGCCTGATAGAACTATAACTCACTACCATGCTTTCCCCAGATCCTCTTACCTGTACTTATATGGTATGTCACTCCTTTTAACCACTAAGCTCTTAGGACATTAGGTTCTGGTCAGTGTTAAACTCACCTAAGACTAAAGCTTCATAAACTATGACCAAGATATAACCACAAACCTCAAACTAGAATAACATTTTGGTCAAACAAAGATAACACCCCAGCCTAAGTTATATTTCAGCTCCAGACTCATAAAAGCAGAAAGGAGAGAAAGGAGAGTTCCTTCCCTGGAACTCCGACTGAAAAATGACATGGCTGACACCAGGACTTCAAGCCTTGATCAACTGCTCCCTGCTTTACTTCTGACCAATCAGAAAAGCCCATGACCCAGCTCCCATAGTGACCATGGTATTGATATGTCCCTTATATAACCTAGGTACTACAGGCCATTGGGGAGCCAGGGTTTTGAGAGCACTAGCTTACCCGTGTCTCTGACTTGGCGCCAACTTCTCAAATAAACCTTTATTTTTTCTCGGCAAACTCCGGCTCACGTGTTTTTTTGGCTTGGATGCGCACAGGCAAGTGGACCCTGTGAGTCTGCGATAACTAGTGTCTAGGTTGGTTACAACCACTTCAAGAAAATGTCAAATTGTAACCACTTCCTTTCACAGCAAGCTCCTGGATGACAGACTTAAAGACCATTGACTGCCACCTGTAGATTTCATGTATTGACTTCAACCTCGTTGGAAGGGACATTATCAGATGCCTAACCACAAGTGGACACCTACGCTTGTCTATGACATACAGCTCTGCCCAGAACGGACACCAACTGCTCTAGGATGAGAAGTTGCTGACAGTAGTGGTAGACAGCTATCCTAAGACAAGGCCTGTATATCTACAGATTGATGCTGAACTCAGAAACCATTTTGTTTGATTATCCTTACTTGTGTGCTAATGATATTAGTCATAATAATAGTCAATCTTGTTCTTTGGGTTTTCTATATAATTCAATTTTTTGTGGCTACTGAAGATGTATAACTGTTAATACTCTTTTTATGGTTATGCAAATATTATACTAGATGCCAAATACAGAAAAATGAAACAGAAGGCAAAACTCAGATAATGATAGTTCATAGGCTAGAAATGATGACGATTATTTTTTCACAATGAAGTCCATAAGACTTGACTGCCTTCCATTTATCTGCCATTCCCTTTTTGGGAAAATTCAGCCTCAGCTCACATCCCATGGTTATGGTATTCTCCCATCCCCAGCAACCCACCCTTTCAAGAAAATGTTGGTACTGAAACTTCCTAGGAATGAGCTTTCCTAGTGCTTGAGATGACTTTATTCGACCAAAAGGTTGGTCGTTAGTGCATCCTTCAGATTGATTTATGATCAAAAGTGGTAATTGGGTAATTGTGGATGTAAAAGGGGTTCTATGGGAAGTTACCTCACAGGATGACCTGATCATAAATTCCTAACTAGGCAGGTCGTGGTGGGTAGTCACACCCTAGGTATATCACTTCTTTAGTAAAAGGTTAATTTTTGCCTTAAGCAAGCTCTACCATTGTTTTTGTGTCTCTACTTTAATACACCTTTAAAATATAACCACCTTCAAGATAACACATAATCTCATTAACTACTCGGTAAACCAATCCCTCATCTTTCCTTCTTCTCCATGTAGTCTTTCTTATGGTCCCTCCTTAATTCAAGTGAAAATAAATAAAATAAAATAATAAAATAAAATAAAATAAAAACTGTTATTTGAGCATTTGAGATCTTGCTTCCTAGCAGTTGTCCTCAGGTGAGCTCAAATAATGTCTTATAAAAATTCTTTACACTCATTTCTATGGGTAAAAGGGATAAAATATATGGTGATGAAAGGAAAACTGACTCTGGGTGGTGAACACACAATGTGATATATAGATGATGTGTTACAGAATTGTACAACAGAAACCTATGTAACTTTGCTAACAATTGTCACCCCAATAAACTTTAATTAAAAAAAAAAAAATCTTTACAAGTTTGGACGTTTCTTACATCCACAGTTATATACAGGCTTTATTAGATCCAAGTTCTTAGAACTTAAAGGTGACTGTGTGTTCTATTGCAGCATATGAAAGGACAGAAACTTTTTTTTTATTCGTCCTTTAGTGAAGTTAAGATTGATTAGTGGTTTCATGGAGTGTCACTGTGCCAACCTTTCAATGAGTGGTTGACAGCCATTGATGAATATTGCCTAGATCCATTAATTCATTAGTGCAGCAATATGTTAACTTTCTAATTCTGGTATTCTTTATGCATTTCTTATTTGTGATTTCTCTGTAAAAAATAATCCTCATAAATTATTCTGTTACCCTGAAACAGCACAAAGACATAAAACTGCTTGATTCTCAATTTTCAGAATAATGAGTTGGCACTCTAACAAACTCCCAAAGGTAATATTTTTTGAAGTGTTATTATAAACTCCTGAATAATTATATATTTAAATCTATTAAATTAGCTATAGTTATTTTTGTTTCTTATGGTCAAATTGCCCCATCTTTGTCAACATCGACTTTACATAGCCTCTTATAATAATATATATCTTAAAACAAGCCTCTCATTATATGTTGAATATGCTTTGCTTTCAAGCATGACAAGATATCAAAGGCATAAAGCTGCAACAGCAATACCTCCTAGAAACTCTGGATCAATTTAATAGGAAATAATATTTATGAACAATTATCTGGAAAGTAGCAAAAATTATTTTACTGGGTTATTCTTTGTTTCTAGGGGCTTTTCAATGAACAAAGCTAGAAAACAACTGTTTTCTTTAAAATTAGATTAAGAAAAGTGTGTGCTAAATATACACTTCCAAAATAAATGAACATTTGGAGACCACTATTTAGCTTCTATTTTGTACCTGTATATTTTTAACTCTTATGCTGACAATCTTGTCACTATGCATGTTGATGGAATAATGTTCATTATGAAGAACAGTGATTGTAAGTACCCAGTCAAATTTATTTTCTCAATATTCTTATATATTTTTCATTTTAATCACTTTAATGATTGTTCACATTACAACTCTTAATTGAATCATATGAAATATGTTGGGACCTTATCTGCTAACTCCAATCACCTACATCATCTGTAGGTCTGCTTCTATTTTTCTTTTTCCTATTGATTTTGAGGAATGTGGTTCTTGCTATTATCATGCCTAGTGATTTTTTTTTAATGGAAGTTGGAAATTATATTAATTTATATTTTTTCTTTTGTGATGACTGACTACCTTGATATAATTAGGGATAGTTTATTCAAATCTAGATTGTAGCTTTAGTAAGTCTCTGTCACCTTTTTATCTCTGCTCCTAGTCACCGCTCTCATGGCTTTCACTATATAAGTTACATACTGTTTGATTCCTTTTCTACAACATTTTGAGAAAAAAAAGTGTAGAGATTAGTGGTTGCCAGAGGTTAGGGATGAGGGTTGGGAAGTTGCCTCAATAAAAGGAAGAAAGAGGGAGCTGTCTATTAATGGAATAACTTTGTATCTTGATTGTGGTGGTGGTTACATGAATCTACACGTTATAAAATTACATAAGACTATACACACATTTTTGTTCATAAGTGATTGTCTGTAACTTGTGAAATCTGAATAATCTCCGTATATTGTACTAATGGCAATTTTCTTATTATACTGATTTATAATTATGCAAAATATCACCATTTGGGGAAACTGGGTGAGAAGTATATAGGATGTCACTCCATATTTTTTGCAACTTCCTATGAAAGCTTTTACATTTCAGTATAACAAATTTTACTTAAATCAAAATACATAATTGAGTTACAAATATTTGAAAGACACATAATTCTTCACCTAAGCCAAATTTATGTTATGGAGAGTTCTGTTTTCACAGTAAGAAAAATGTAGCCACTATTATAAAACTTTTACATGTACTGTGCCATATTTTTCTCAAAATTATTGGCATTTTAATGGAATTTTACAGATTAAAAAATTACTAAAAAATGAACAATGTTTCCCCTCTTCTTGCAATCCCTCCTCTGCTCATGGAGACTCTCTTCTGCTCATAGTCTATCATTAAGTTATATTATTCTTAAATAATAAAGACTTATCCCACTGGTCAAATCCTTCTTTTAATAAAAAGTCATTCCTGAGTAGCTTGCTCAGTGAAAAAGAGCTTACATACAAATGCACACATTTTCTTAATGCCAGCAAATTTGTGTTGAAAGAAAAACATATGAATATGTGATGGCTTGATAACTTTGATGCACTTAATAATTTATTCATCTGGTATTAGTTTGCTCATGCTAGAATGAAATTAATGAGATTGGGACTCTGAAGATGTTAAGAAAAAAAAAAATAATTGGAAGGAAATAACTTCTATGACAGGGTCCTTCTCACACCATGCATGCAAGTTGCTAAGTGAGCTTTATCCACTGAAGTTCAACAATCCTTCCCCAATAACATACACAGAGAAATGTCCCAATATTACGAAGGGAGACTTTTCTCAATAAAGTAATAGGATAATAATAAAGACATCCACAGTTTAAACATGTCATATGTAAATAAGGAAAAAAAATATTAGTAAACAGAGGGTAAAAATGGAATTAGAAAGTTTGGCTTGACTTTTCAAACTCTTTCCTATATCTTTTATTCTTTCACTCTAGACTTGTCAGAAAAATTCCTGTGTATGGGAGAAGATTACCACAGAGCAGCAATGACTTCAGAGATTCAATAAAAATGGCACATATTTATATTTAATAAATATTAAATATATAAGTTATATATAATTATGGATGATTATTTATAGTAATTATGAAACATGAACAAGATGGCTAAAACTATACATAAACAACTTTTTTAAAGATTGAATACATTTTCGAAAGGATATCAGAGACAGATATACAACATATTATAAGATATATTTCATGCTGAAGTACAGTTATTTTTTAGGTAATTTTCCTAAATTTGATGTGCTAGAAAATTGAACTATTTTTATTTAACTTACAATTAAAATAACTTGAAGCAATCAAATTTTTTAAATGTTTTGCTTTTCCACGCCAGTCATAGTTTAAACATTGCATAAAACCTTTTCATTTTTAATACAAATCTACTGAGTTGAATTGAACTGTCTTAAGTATTATGTATATTTTTAATTATTAACTGTGTTTTGTATTTATGTATTTATCTCATGTACATTTCTGGAAATTAGAGGAAGGGAAACATAAAAGTGCTGTCTAAAGATTCAAATTTCTTAGCACATGTACACTAAATTTATTTATAATTTATAATTATTTAATAGCAGTATAAATATAAGTAATATTAATATAAAGAATACTATAATTAACTTCCAGTTAAAGCGTAAGCGTTTTCTATTAGAATTTTTTCTTTATGCAAAGTTAGGTTTTTAGTGTACTTTGCATTAGTTTTAGGCATCTAAATTCAAAGTATACTCTAAAGGTTAGGGTTATATTTTACTATTATTTTTTTACACAGCCCTTTCAACTGATCATATTCTATTTACCTAATGAATGTTCAAATAGATTCTACTATACCTTTTATCTAAGTAATTCATAGAGCTAGAATCATCTGTTTATATAGTTGTATTTATTCTGAAAAATAGACGATATTATATGGTGTAGATGTATTTATATTTGTATTATTTATGTTTTCTCTGTTTTCATCATTTGATGCAGGTTCAGCCCTTTTTGACACTGACATCCAGAAGGCTGACTTGTATGCTACTCTGCTATCTGGATTTGTTTTTGCTCAGCTAATGGGAGACAAGAGAAGAGAAAGATCCGAGTACGTGGTTTCGCTGGTTTCTCTTCCAGCACGGTCGCCATTTCGCAGTGGCTGCTCCCTGAACTGAATACCAAACTTGCTGTTGCAGCAGCCCTCTACCCTACCGTCAGTTATAACACATTGTGGACCACTTCATTCTGCCTCTGCATTTCAGGCCTAAGGGTGATAAAGATATTATTTGCTTCTTCTTTCTCCCTCTCCCTTCTTTGTCGTTAGTCTTAACCTTATGTTTTCTTAACCTTCCCGTGTCTTGTATATATATACGGCTTTCATTGAACTGTTTTCAATTACCACCATTGTGGATGCACCATCTATTTGTTGCTGGGATGCTGACATTTTTACTTATCTATTGTAGGAAACAGTAGGTTTAAGTTATATGGGAATATTGCAGCATCTAAACTTGTCTAAAGTCAAGTCTAAAAAAAAATGGCAGTAAGTAAATACTACTCTGAAAATAATGAACGATGTCTGAAATATACGCATTGAATATTTTTTGGAAAAAAAATGCATTTGGAACTTATCAATGAAATCACCTAAAGGTAATTTGTCATACACGTGGTCATTTAAAAATTAAAGTAAAATAACTAAGAGAGGATTCAAGAAAAGAAATGCATGTGGCTTGGTCTTAGAACCACAGCTGAATGACTAATAACAGATTTGTCAAAAAGAGAAAAAAATCTTCTGACTGTAAACAGTGATCATACTATGGAGAAGTCCAAGTGTCTCTTCCCTCATCCCTCTGTCTTTTGTTATTTTCTATGGTTCAGGATTTCCATTTCCACTTCCACCTCTCTTTTAATACAATATAATCTATGTTTCTACTAAATTTCTGAACTTTTTTTTTCTTAGTCTACATCATTGAACTGCATACCTTTTAATCCTGAAGTCTGTGTTCTATAAGTTTTCTTTTCTAGAGCTTTTTGCTGCTATGGTGACTCTTCTCTTTCTCTTCTTTCTCTGGCTTGACCATCTATCCCCTTCTTTTATATACTGTCTCTGTCTAAACTGTTATAGTGACTATTTCTCAACCTGCAATATGTTTACCTCAGTGATCTATGATGAGATCCACAGGTTATAATAAGCTAGTTTCCTAGGGCTGCCCTAACAATAACTGGCTTACAATAACTGAAATTTATTGTCTCACAGTTTTGGAAGCGAGAAGACCAAAATAATGGTGTAGTAAGGCCATGTTCTCTCTGATGGCTCTAGGAGAGAATCCTCCCTTGCTTCTTCTACTGTGTTTCCCCGAATATAAGAACTAGCTGGACAATCAGCTCTAATGCGTCTTTTGGGACAAAAATTAATATAAGACCCGGTATTACATATATTATATTATATTATATTATATTATATTATATTATATTACATTATATTATATTATATCAGGTCTTATATGGTATAAGACCCGGTCTTATAGTAAAATATTATCTTATATTAATTTTTGCTCCAAAGACGCATTAGAGCTGATTGTCCTGCTAGGTCTTATTTTTGGGGAAACATGGTAGTGTCTGGTATTTGCTGGCACTTCTTGGTGTTCCTTGGCTTGTAAACACATCAATCAAGTCATACAGACGTCTTCTTTCTGTGTATCTTCACAATGTCTTCTTTCTTTGCATAGCTGTCTCTGTGTCCAAATTCCCCTTTGTTGCCAATCATATCAGATTAGGGCCCATCCAAATAACCTCATTTTAACTTGATTACCTCTATGAAGATGTTATTTCCAATTAAGGTCACATTCTGAGTTAAGACTTCAATATATCTTTTGGGGGGACAAAATTCAATTCATAAGACAAAGCTAGAGCACAAACGACATATTTTCCTGAAGATTTTGGAGGCTGGGAAATTGGGTTGAGGGACTGTTATGTATATTCAAAATAACAAGATACCTAGTTTTGCAGGTAGGACAGTTATGCTCCTCACTTCCCAAGAGCATAAGAAAAATACAATAAATGAGTGTGACTTCACATTTGTTTTGATTTTTAAAATTAATGTTGCCTTTAATGCCAATTGTTTCATGATTCAATTGTCTAATTTATATTTTGAAAGTTGAGCTAAAGTATAGTTTACCTGGCCGTCTGAAGATTATGTTTTATTTCAATACCACAACAGATACAGCAAATAAAATATAATTGTTGAGAAAATAACTTCTAGGTCTTTTCAACATATCAAAGATCCATTTTTGGCAAGTCTATCTAATTTTTACATCAACTATTAGAACAGAGGATTCATAATGTGTGTTCACTGCTGCAGATTATATGGTTTAATATTTTACCACAGTGGGAACCCCTCATAGGCATTCTAATTCTATCTCATAATTTACTACTTGATGTTCTCTTTGGTTTTACTGAGTTTTAAATGACTAGTATGTAATCATACAGTAGCCACTACTTTAAAATGGGGAGGTTTTACTGCAAAAGTCTTCACTGTGGGTTATGTAGGTACTTAGGCAGGCAGACAAATACATATAGCTTTTCTGGGAAGCAGTTGATTTATTATCAAACCTCGGGGTTTGTAGACTCTTTCAGAAGTGTGCCAAATAATATTCTGGTGGCTAGAAAGAGTTAATGTGGTTTCCAAAATTCTCATCTTAGCAGGAAGTTGGGAAGGCAGGATACCAGAACGTTCATGTGTTATTGAGACACTTTTAGTTTAATATGGATATTTAGGATGTTGTGAAATAATAATTAACACAATCCCTGAAAAATCAGTTTTTTGAAATATTTTCATATTTATTTCTTAAAATATTGTTAGTTATACAAAGGACTACAATGGCTTTAAAAAGGTAGATATGGCATTTCCTTCCCTAAAGGTTTTAGAATATGACTTTTGGAGATATTTACACATTTTTGTTAATGGAAAGAAAATGGAAGCAGATGACTTCTCAGATTAATTGCCAGAAAATTAATGTCCTCATACGTGAGAGTGCTACATTTTTGATTATCTAACTTGTGAATACATTTTCAAGAATATATTTACTTGTGAAAGTAAATGTAAAATAAGCCTCTACTCAATGGTCTAATTTTAAATTAAAATTCAGTCAAACTAGTTTTGATTATATTTTTTTCTAAGTGTATTTATAGTGTACGTGACTAGCACAAAGGGGGAAAAAACAAAAACAACCTACGTAAGCATACTGGGCAATTTCAGACACATGGAGAGGAGAGAAACAATCCGTGCATTTCAAATATTCAGAGTGTTTTGCAGTGTTCTTTCATCTGAGTAGCCATAACCCTTGACCTCTAATGATGAGGCAGGTGACCAACTACTAGGAACACTAATCTTTAATCAACCCATTTTTGAAGCATGCAATTTTCACCCCAGGAAGGTGATTAGTTAATGAAATGGAAATAGAATGGTCAAATGGGAAATATGTATAGAAGAACAATTTAGAATATTGCTATTTGTTATTGCTCTTGCAATTTAAAGAGTAAAATGTCTCTTTATCTGGAACTTACATAGTTATTTTACAACAAAATAATTCCTAACAGATTAAATAGGAAATGCATCTTTTGGTACACTTTATAGAAACAAAACGATCCTGACTCAGTAGTATTCATGTTTTCTCATAATTTTAAACCATTATTTAGGATATTTGGTAAATATTCTCTTATTCTCAATAAAATGAAACAAAGCTAAATAGAATCCCATTAAGTATGTGACCTGATTATGAATATATGATGACTAACAGAATAACCCGACTACCAATAAGAGACTATTACTTTTATTATGATGAGAGTATAAGATTGTCCCTAGAAGAAATTCTTTGCAATATTTATTCAAAATATGTTTGAATGTCAAATATAAATGAATAATTAGATCTATAAATCGACATCTTAGGAGTTTAATCAGTTACTTCCTGTCTCCATACATTCTTTGGTCTGGGAAATCTATACTGTCTGATTTAATCCCATTTGATGAGGAGATTTCCCCACATTTTATACCTGAGTATATTATTTTAATTGCCTGAATGAAATCAATGGTACTAATGCTTCATATAAAAGTTCACTATAAAATAGCCAAGCTATAAACAATTACCCCTGAGACCAGGCCATTTTCTCTTCTAGAATAATGTTACAAATTCTGGGTACTTACTAGTTTGACATTTAAATCTGGAGAAAACTTTAAACTGTTATGAAAACTAGGCAATAAATATGGTCTTCCTAAAATGAGCAAATCTGTATTGCAACTATTTTCCTCTCTGTCTCCCTCATGCAAAGAAATGTAAGTAATTTAATGGCCATGGCTACATAGTGCTTATCATTTGATGCCTAGTTTTCAAATATCTACTATAATTCTTCTGCTTTTTTTTATGACTTTTGATCTTGTTAAAATATATAATTATATATTATTTTATCCTAATTCTTTACTCACTGTATAGGAAATTATGTTTACTATCTAAACATTTTATATCTGAGTGCCTTATATAATAATACAACATAGAGAAACCCTCTCCCAAAACATATGCACAATTATTGTTTCTTCTAACAATGACACAAAACTTTTGTCCCGTAACCCATGGAAATATCCATGCAATTTAACGCATTAAAGAAGATATTATATCTCAGGATTCTTTTATGATCGCCACTACACATGATTTTGCTTGTTAACTTATGAGCTCATTGCCAAATTATAAGCACATTTTTATCTCTTTAACTGCTTACTCATTTAGATCATTATAAACCTGCAGGCCGCCTAGGTTGCTGAGGTTAACCCAAGGATAGTTCTGTATGCCTTTGTCAGCATTTCAGTTTCAACAGCGATTATTCACTTCAATCTCATATTTAACCTTCGACTTAAAGCTTATCTTCATTGAAAATGCTTTGCAGACACTTTGAAACAACACATCATTTACATATGATCACCCAGTATAATCCAAAACTGCAGCCATCAGGATGAGCAGCCGCGTGATTATTGTTTCAAGGACTTGGGGTGATGTTCCTTCTGAGCAACTTAAAAGAGTTTTCTAATAAGCCTCTAAACAGTTTTAAGATTACAGAACAAATCTAATAAAGTCTTTGATAAAAAGTTACAATTAAAATAAGACGTGAAGGAGAAGCAATGAAAACATTGAATTGTAATATCTTAACATTCATTATCACTACATTATATGAAGTAGCACAGTGATGATTTCATTTTTATAAAATCAATAGCTATATTCTCTCTTTAAACATTAATATTCTATGCAAGGTTTAATGTTTTCAGTGTCCACCACAAAATACATTGTCATTTGATGATGCATAGTGAAGAAGCACTTTAGCACATTAAACGAGCTATTAATTGTTCCAAAGATGACAATAATGACTTTATGGGCTGAAAATATCTTTATGCTTTTACTAATAGGCTCATTTTTAAGATAGAGATAACTTTAGTATAAACATTATAATATGTACCTAAGATGGCTGAGTAGAAGAGTCTAAATTATCCTTTTCCTACTGATGTTGAATGACTGTACTTAAAATACAAAATTTATGTTGGATTCAATTGGCAAAACTATAATTGGGATGTACTGGTCCTTTCCTCTGTCATAGCCCCAAACTTCATAGCCAAATAGGAGAACATACAGATTCTAACAGTGTTTTCTCCATGGAAATCAATCACACTAGATTACAGTTTATTTACCTATTAAAATGCAGGTGATACAGATCCATTTATTCTTTCAATGATTAATTTCAGCCAAAACTTGAAGAACACAAGTCTCACTCTTCTTGAAACACTGGAAATCTGATAAGGTTGTCAGAAGAAAACTAGAGAAATAACTTTGTCCTTAGGGAATCATGTGAAAATAAATTAACTTAATATGCCAAAAATAGTAGCTACATTGTATGCCAAAGTGCATCGAATTTTTCTTCCTTCTATATGTAAAGTATGTGTAATATATTATGTTATTTATATGTATATTTATGTTTTATAACTTTATATTTATGTCTGTATCTATATCTGTACTGTTCAGGCACAAATCTGGTAACAATATTTCCATAAAATCAGAATGTTATTATTTAATTGTACTTTTAAGCCATTCACATACTTAGAGAACTGGCAAGACTAAATTACTTGTTACTTGCATGAATGCATTACTGTCCTTCGAAAAAACATTTTTAGTCATTTTAAGCAAAAAAAACAAAAAAATAAAAAAAAACTATGTTACATTTTTTTCTACTAAAATGTATGTATATTCAAATTTTAATCACTTAACTCATAGGGCTAATGACCAAAAGTTTCAAAATAATGTTTTTGAGATACTTTGTAATAATAATTTAAAATGTATTTTTAAAAATTGTTTCAGATTTATAGAAAAATTATGAATAGAGCACAGAGAGTTCCAGTATATCCCACATCCCATCCAATTCCTTCAATTATTAATATGTTGCATTAAATATGGTACATTATTGTTCCAATTATTGAACAAAGTTTGACGGATTATTATTTGGAAATCACCACATTTTATTTGGATGTCTTTAGTTTTTAACTTAATGCCTTTTTCTTTTCCAGGATCCCACTCAAGATATTACATCATATTTAGCTGTCATGCCTCCATTGCCCTGTGACAATTTCTCAGATTTACTTTGTTTGTGTTTATTTTCACAGTTCTGAGATGTACTAGTCTGGTATTTTGTAGAATACCACTTGATTGGGATTCGTGTGGTATTTTTATAATGAAGCTGTGATTATTCATTTGGGAAAAGGAAGTTCACAGTCTGATTGTCATCACACCATACAAAAAAATACTATCAGCATGACTTTTTAGTGTTGATGTTGACCTTATTCATCTGGCTATGGTAGTGCTTGTCAACTTCCTCTAGTGTAGTTACTCTTTTTACACTTTATTCTTTGGAAGAAAGTCATTAGGTGCATCCCACATCTAAGGAGTGAGGAGTTAGGTTGTCATCAACATAAATTATTTGGAATTCTTTTACATGGAAGATTTATATATTCTCCCTCATTTGTGTATCTTTTTAATAATTTTTATATGAATAGGGGATTTATAGTTTTAAAAGATAGATACTTTGGATTATTATCCAATATTCCTTGATATATTTTGTTGCTCAAGTTGTGCTAGTTCTGGCCATTGGAAGCTTTCAATTGAATCATGTCGCTGTGACATACCCACAACGTTTTGGGTGTATTGTTTGCTTTTAAGAATTTATTTGGATAAATACCCAGAAATGGGATTACTGGGTTATATGGTAGCTCTATTTTTAATATTCTGAGGAAACTGTATACTGTTTTCCATAGTGGCAGCATCAATTTGCAATCCCACCAACAGTGTATGAGAGTTCCCATTTCTCCTCATCCTCACCAACACTTATTTGTTTGATTTTTTTCTTGATGATTGCCATTCTGACAGGTGTGAGGTGATATCTAATTGTCGTTTTAATTTGCATTTCTTTGATGATTAGTGACATTGAGCATCTTTTCATATGTCTATAGGCCATCTGTATGTCATCTTTGGAGAAATGTCTATTCAGGTACTCCGCCCATTTTTTAATTGGATTTTGTGTGAGTGTGTGTGTGTGTGTGTGTGTGTGTGTTAAATTGTATGAGTTCCTTATATATTTTGGATATTAAACCTTTATTGGATTTCTTATTGGTGCATATCTTCTCCCATTAAGTAGGTTGTCTTTTCATTTTGTTGATGGTTTTCTTTGTTGTGCAAAAACTTTTCAGTTTGATGCAGCCCGATTTGTTCATGATGCAGCCCTATTTGTTCATGTTTCCTTTTGTTTCTCTTGCCTGAGAAGATATATATATATATATATATATATATATATATATATATATATATATATATATATATATTTTGTGTGTGTGTGTGTGTGTGTGTGTGTGTCTGTGTGTGTGTGTGCTAAGAGGAATGTCGGAGTTTGATGCCTGAGTTTTATGGTATCGGGTCTTAAATTTAAGCCTTTAATAAATTTTGAGTTTATTTTTGTATATGGTGTAAGAAAGTGGTCTAGTAGCATTTTCTTGCATGTATCTGTTCAGTTTTTCCAACACCATTTATTGACTGAACTGTCTTTACCTCAGTGTACATCCTTGCCTCCTTTGTCATAGATTAATTTACCATATAGGTGTGGGTTTATTTTTGGGCTCTCTATTCTGTTCCATTGATCTATGTGTCTGTTTTATGCCAGTACCATGCTGTTTAGATTACTATAGTCTTATAGTATAGTTCAATATCAGGTAGTGTGATAACCACAATTCTGTTCTTTCCCAAGATTGCTGTGGCTATTTAGGGTCTTCTATGTTTCCATATAAATTTTACAGTTATTTGATCTAGTTCTTTGAAAAATGCCATTGGTATTTTGATAGGGAGTGTATTGAATCTACAGATAGCTTTGGGTAGTATGGACATTTTAAGGATGTTAATTCCTCCTATCCAGGTGCTTGGATATGCATCCACTTATTTGTATCTTCTTTAATTTCTACCTTCAGTGCCTTATAGTTTTTCGAGTACAGGTCTTTTAGCTCCTTGGTTCAATTTATTCCTAGGTAATTTAATTTATTTTATTTTTTGATGTAATTGTAAATGGGATTGTTTTCTTAATTTCTCTTTCCTATTTGAATAACTTTTATTTATTTATTTATTTATTTATTTATTTATTTATTTATTTATTTGTTTGTTTGTTTATTTATTATTTCTTGTCTGATTGCCGAGGCTAGGACTTCCTATAGTACTTTGAATGGAAATGGTGAAACTGGGCATCCTTGTCTTTTTCCCGATCTTAAGGAAAACAGTTTTAGCATTTCACCATTAAATGTGGGTTTGTCATATATGGCCTTTACTATGTTGAGGTAAGTTCCTTCTATTCCCACTTTGATGAGAGGTTTTTGTTGTTGTTGTTGTTGTTTGTTTGTTTGTTTTATCATAAAAAGATGTTGGATTTTGTCAAATGGTTTTTCTGCATTTATTGATATGATCATATGATTTTTATCTTTCATTTTGTTTATGTGGTGTGTCATGTTAATTGATTTGCATATATTGAACCAACCTTGCATCCCATTAATAAATCTGACTTGATCATGGCGCATGATCTTTTTAACGTATTGCTGAATTATGTTTGCTAATATTTTGCTGAAGATTTTTCATCTATGTTCATCTGAGACATATGTCAATACTTTTCCTTTTTTGTAACGTCTTTGTCTGGTTTTGGAATCAGGGTAATGTTAGACCTTAAAATGTTCTTGGGAGCCTTCCCTGATGTTGAATTTTTTCAAATAGTTTGAGAAAGATAGGTGTTATATCTTCTTTGAATGTTTGGTAAAATTCACCTGTGAAGCCATCTGGTCCAGGAGTGTTTTGTTTGTTGTGAGTGTTTTGATTACTGACTCAATTTAATTTCTAGTTATTGAACTGTTCAGATTTTCTGTTTCTTCTTGATTCAATCTTTGAATATTGTATGTTCTACGAATTTATCCCTGTCTTCCAGATTGTACAATTTGTTGGCATATAATTGTATATAGTATTTTCTTATAATCCTTTATATTTCTGTAGTGTCAGTTTTCACTTGTCTTATTTTTCATTTTATTTATTTGGGTCTTCTCTTTCTTCTTCTTCTTCTTCTTTTTTTTTTTTTAAGGACGGAGCAGCTCACCATGGCCCATATGAGGATTGAACCAGCAACCTTGGTGTTATTAGCAGTACGCTCTAGCCAACTGAGCTAACCAGCCACGCCCTCTCTTTATTTCTTGATGAACCTGGTTAAAGGTTTATTAATTTTGTTTATATTTTCAGAGAACCAGCTCTTGGTTTCATTGATTTTTATTTATTTGACTC
This sequence comes from Rhinolophus ferrumequinum, assembly GCF_004115265.2. Classification (NCBI taxonomy): domain Eukaryota; kingdom Metazoa; phylum Chordata; class Mammalia; order Chiroptera; family Rhinolophidae; genus Rhinolophus; species Rhinolophus ferrumequinum. Next base: position 16,640,008 of record NC_046290.1, read on the forward strand.
TATTTTATTTATTTCCACTATGATTTATTATTTTCTCCTCCTTACTTTGGGTTTTGTTTGTTCTTTACCTAGTTCTTTTAAGTGTTAAGGTTAGACTGTTTACTTCAGATGTTCTTGTTTCTTGAGGTAGGCCTCTATTGCTCTGAATTTCTCTCTTAGAACTGTTTTGGCTGTGTCCAATAATTTTGGGTCCTTGTGTTTTCATTTTCATTTGTCTCAAAGTATCTTTTGATTTCTGCCCTGATCTCCTTGTTGACTCATTCATTATTTAGTGGCATGTTATTTAATCTCCATGTGTTCGTGTGTTTTTCATTTTTTTTCTTGTAATTAGTTTCTAGTTTCATAAAATTATGATAAAAAAAGATGTTTGGTATGATTTCAGCCTTCCTAAATTTACTGAGACCTGTTTTGTGGCCTAACATGTGGTCTATCATGAAAAATGTTCCATGCGATCCTGAAAAGAAGGTATATTCTGCTACTTTGGGGTGAAATGTTATAAAAATATTAATCCATCTGGTTAATGTGTCATTTGGAGCTGCCATTTCCTTGTTGATTTTCTGTCTGGATATGGTGTAAGACAGTAGTCTTAGTGTCATTTTCTTGCATGTATCTGTTCAGTTTTTCCAACACCATTTATTGACTGAACTGTCTTTACCCCAGTGTATATCCTTCCCTCCTTTGTCATAGGTTAATTTACCATATAAGTGTGGATTTACTTCTGGGCTCTCTATTCTGTTCCATTGACTTACGTGTCTGTTTTTATGCCAGTACCATGCTGTCTAGATTACTATAGTCTTGTAGTATAGTTCAATATCAGGTAGCATGATAACTGCAATTCTGTTAAAGGGATGTTAAAGTCCCCTACTATGACTGTATTACTGTTGGTCTCTCCCTTTATATCTGCCAATATTTGCTTCATCTGAGTTTCTTTAGGTGCTCCTATGTTGGGTGCATAAATATTTACAATGTTTATATCCTCTTGTTGGATTGATCCCTTTATCATTATGTAATGTCCTTCTTTTTCTCTTGTTATAGACTTTGTTTTAAAGTTTATTCTGTCCGGTATAAGTATTGCTGCCCCAGTTTTTTTTTCTTTTTCTTTTTTCATTTGCATGAAATATCTTTACCATCCCTTTATTTTCAATCTGTGTGTCTTTCAATCTGAACTGAGTCTCTTCTAGGCAACATATGAATATGTCTTATTTTCTTATCCATTCAGCCACCCCATCTCTTATGATTAGATAATTTAATCTATTACATTTAAAGTAATTATTTATAGGTATCTAGTTATTGCCATTTTATTCTTCATATTTTTATAATTTCTTCTCGTTCTCCTTCTTCTCCTTTTCTATCTCCTTCTCTTTCTCTTTCTTTTTCTTCAAGAAGTCCCTTTAACATTTCTTGTAATACTTGTTCAGGGGTGACGAACTCCTTTAGCTTTTTCTTGTCTGGGAAGCTCTTTATCTCTCCTGTGTTTCTAAATTATAGGCTTGCTGGGGAGAATAATCTTGGTTGTAGCCCCTTGCTTTTCATCACATTGAATATTTTGTGCAAATACCCTGATGATGTAGAGATGCTGACAGCGTAATGGACTTCCTGGATTTAACGGTGGGAGTGAGATCCCCAAAATTCAGAAGCCAAGTGACAAAATTTACCTTCCAGAGACAGGTAAGTTTGGTTACTATAATGGGACAGAGCATGATTACAATTTGCCCCATAAAAATTTGTGTTATGGTTAATTTGTCATGATTAGCCTTAGGACTGAAATTAACGAAGAGCCCACTAATGTCTTACTTACTTTATAGAAGCAGAAATATTTGATATTTTTCAATAATATTGTATAACAAGTTACCTGAAAAGTCAGTGACTTCAGCTAACATCAATTTGTTTGCACAGATCTGTGATTAGGGTTGACTGTGAGTCTATTTTCCCTTAACTCTTTTAGATGACTTTGCTGAAATTGGCTGGGCATGTTTAAGTATCAGTTTGTCATGACTGGATGGCTGTACACAGACAGCTTGGCTGGAGCAGCCATAGTTAATAAATCTCTCATTCTCATTGACAAACTAGTTGTCGTTCCTGTGAAGGTTTATTGTATGCCATTAACAGAGGTGCAAGAGAAAGAACAATCGCGCAAGTGCTTCTCCAAGCTCTGCTTAATTCATGTCTGTAATTATACCACTGTCCATAGCAAGGCACACGGGCAAACTTAGAGTTACAGTGGTGAAGCATACCTCACCACAGTGAGTGTGGATATATAATCCAGTTTCTGGTGAAGAAAGGAGTGACAAATTTTAACAATATTCTAGCCTATAAAAACTTCAAGATACTTGGTTGAAATGTCCAAATATTTAGAATATATAATGTTTAGGTTTTTAACTAAACTCTTTAGTTAGAGAGATGATTTTCTCTTTTGTCACCAAAAACAAATGTCACTGCTTTTGAACTAGCAGAACAAGTTTTTGCCATCTGTTACTCCCCTGCCTCTACTAAGGTAATATTATTTATTTATTTTTTTAAATATTCTATCACTTGCAAAACCATATTTGATTATATCAAGTGCTGTGCCAGTTAAGATTATGTTCAGATTAATGTGAATGCACAATGTTTTAAAACACTGCCACTCATATGAGATAGGGATTTATTGTTTACTTATAATAAATATGTCCAGAAGTAATCACTTGTTGCTAGTATGGTGACTCCATTCTGGTAAGAGACCAGTCTCCTTTCAGCTTTATATTTATTTATTTGTAGTTTATGTCTTTCTTCTCAGTGTCCAATATGGCCGCTGGAGCTAAAGCCATACCATTGGCGATCTAAAGAAGTTGGATAAAGAAATTCCGGAAGACATATCTTGTCCTGTACGAAGCATTCCTGAAAGTTCCTTAACATTTCTAAATTCGTTGGCCAGAAGTTACTCATGGGGCCACACAATTATAAGTAAGACTGAAAATGTAATTTTTACTTTACCTATGGATTCATTGTATCCAAGAATAAAATTTGATTCTGTTACTAACAGGGGAATGGCGGACAATCAGCATATATGCTACACAAATATTATATGTGTGTATACACATATACATATTTAAATTTCTGTGCCATCATTACAAAAATACCTAAAATTAGTTATTGACCTCTGTGTTGCAGTCTATTTAAATTCCCCAGACCTATGTCCCAGACTTATTCCCCATGTACAACTTTCTGTTAAATACATTCTTTTTTGTTTCATTTTTAGTAATTATCTTTAGTTCCTTTTTCAAATTAGCCTTTTTTGATGGTATTTGGTTTATTCTTTTTTCAACTTTATAATTTTATTCATCTACACAATTTTTTTAAAGATTCTAACTATTCTGGTATTTATTTATTTATTAAATCTATTGGGGTGACATCGGTTAGTAAAATTATATAGGTTCAAGTGTACATTTCCATAATACGTCATCTATATATTGCATTGTGTGTTTACCACCCAGATTCTGCTCTCCTTCCATCGCCATATATTTGAACTCCTTTTCCCTTTTCTACTAACTCACTCTCCCCTCTTATCCTCTGGCAACCGGTAAAATGTTATCTGTGTCTATGAGTTTTTGTTTCTTTGTCTTGTTTGTTCATTCCTTTCATTTTATATCTCAGATATGAGTGAAGTCATATGGTTCTTGAAGTTTTCTATCTGACTTACATTGTTTAGCATAATAATCTCAAGATCCACCCATGTTGTCGCAAATGGCAGTATTCCATTTTTTCTTATAGCTGAGCAGTATTCCACTGTGTACATATACATCTTCTTTACCCAATCATCTATCGAAGGACACTTTGGTTGTTTCCCTGTCTTGGATACAATGAATAACGCTGCAATGAACATCAGGGTACATATATCTTTATGGATAAATGTTTTCAGATTTTTTTGGGTAAATACCCAGAAGAGGGGTTGCTGGGTTGTATGGGACTTCTAATCTTAATTCTTTGAGGAACATCCATACTGTTTTCTGTAGTGACTCTACCAATTTACGTTCCCAGCAACAGTCTATGAGGGTTCCTTTTTCTCCCTAGCCTCTCTAACACTTGTTATTATTTGTCTTGTTGGTGGCAGTCATTCTAACAGGCATGGGCTGATATCTCATTGTGGTTTTCATTTGCATTTTCCTAATAGCTAGTGAAGATGAGCATTTTCTCATATATCTGTTGGGCATTTGTTTTTCTTCTTGATAGAAATGTCTGTTCAGGTCCTCTGCCTATTTTTAAATTGGATTATTATTACTATTATTTTTTTATTGTTGAATTGTATGAGTTCTTTATATAATTTGGATATTATCCTCTTATCGGAGGCTTTGTTTGCAAATATCTTCTCCCATTTGTTGGTTGCCTCTTTGTTTTGTTAATAGTTTCTTTTCTGTGCAGAAGCTTTTTAGTTTGATATAGTTCCATTTATTTATTTTGGCTTTTATTTCCCTTGCCTTTGAGGTCAAATTCATAAAAATCCTCTTTGAACCCAAAGACCATAAGTTTAGTACCTATGCTTTCTTTTATGCAGTGTATTGTTTCAAGTCTTTTGTTTAGGTCTCAGATCCATTTGGAGTTAATTTTGGTACACGGTGACAGTTAGCAGTCTAGTTTCATTCTTTTGCACGTGGCTTTCCATTTTTCTCAGCACCATTTATCGAAGAGCCTCCTTTTTCTCCATTGTATGTATTTGGGTCCTTTGTTGAAAATTATTTGTCCATATTTATGTGGGTTTATTTCTGGGTTTTCAATTATATTCCATTGGTCTATGTGTCTGTATTTTCTGCCAATAACATGCTATTTTGATAATCAAAACAGCATGGTTTTGATTATTCTGATAATTTCTGATTATAGTGTTGTTTTTTTCTTTCATATTATGTTTATATGTTATGAGCTAATACTTGATTGTTATATTCTCTGTTAATCATATGCATGGGGGTTGAGGGACATTTCTTTTTGCTGGGGTTTGCATTGCTTTTGCCAGAAGCTGCAAGTCACTACTAACCAGAGACTACCTTAAAGAATTGGAATTTCCACACTACATCAATATCATCGGTTTTAAACAAGCAAATCTATTTGACCTCAGGCCTATTTATGATTTTTTTTTTTTTTTGAAGCTTATTTTTTCACCCAGAGCTAAGGCCAAGATACATAGGTTTCCTTATTTCTTCCAAATGTTTGCCATGTACTACTGGGTCAGTCAGGGTTCTTTCTCATTATTATAAGAAATTGACTGACACGATTAGAAACTACACAGTTCCTGATCTGCCTTCTGCAAACTCAGGAAAGCCAGAGGTATATATTCTAGTCCCAGTTCAAAGGCTGAGAACCACAAAACCAATGGTGTAAGTCCCAGTCCAAGAACAGAAAATCGATGTCCCAGCTCAATAAGTCAGGCAGAAAGGGAGAGTTAAACCGTTTTCTGCCTTTGATGCTATTTGAGCCTTCAACAGGTTGGATGATAACTACAATCTGCTTTACTCAATCAACCATTCAAATGCTTATATGTTCCAGAAACATCCTCTCAGAAACACCCAGAAATCATTTTTAACCAGAAATCTAGGTAACTCACAATCTATCAAGCTGATGCTTAAAATTAACCATCACATGTACTTATTCTAAACTATATTTTTAATACTTGTGTTCTTTAGTGGTTACTGCTTTATATGGGAACTCATTTCCATCTCATGCAATTTCCACACTGTTCCTCTTGTTCTCCTTTAGGTTATTAAATCCAAAAGATATTAGCAAAGCCCAAGATTTTACTATTTGCTTAGCACCTTTCTTTCATCTTTCCTTTTGTTTCAGCCTTTTTTTTTTTTTACAAAACTGATACACTTTTAATGCTATTACAATTTAGCAACTATTATTGTTTTTTGAAGTAATATTTTTGTTTGTTTATATATAACAATATCATGAATATGCTCAAAGATTACTAGCTATAGATCCAATAGACTTTAAAATAGGAACATATTTGTACATATTTATACCATATATAAATATAATTTACTATAAATGGAATTATATATTATTATTTTATTTATTTATTTTTTTGCTACCATTTCCTGCTCTGTGGCATCTGCTTTTCTTTCCACCAAATATTTCTAAGCCAGTTATTCTCAAGAAGGAGCAATATTTTTGCCATGTTTATTTGGAAAATTCTGTAGACATTTTTGGTTGCCAAGACTGGAAGGATGGTATAGGGTTCTAAGAGTTAGAGACCAGGTTTGCTGCTAAATATTCTATAATGTGCAGAATATACTCCCCAACAAAGAATTATGTGGACCAAATAGCCGTAGTACCAAGGCAAGAAGCCTTGCTCTAGGCACATGGTGATCCTGATTTTCTCTCCTCTTACTTTGGCAAAATGGACTAAGAGAGCAAACAACATGTGTCAAAATTTGGTAAAAACCTTAAAAGATAGTTCACATGCTGTTATTACTTTGCCATAGAGTACTAGTGACTCAGCTAAGTGATGCGCCTTTATCTCGAATATTTGAGCGAGAAAGATGTGCAACAGAGATTTACTTCTCAAAGAAAGACGAGTACTATTAGTGAGGAAGACATGTGATTTTAAGTCAGTATGAATAATTTATTTATTTTTTCCTGTGGCATTATCCAGACATTACCACATTTTGGCTATGCAAAATTGAATTTAAATTAAATAAAAATTAGTGTTTCTGTCATACTAGACATATTTCAAGTGCCTTAAAAATCACATGTAACTAGTGGTGACTATGTTGGACAAATCGTTTCCATCATTACAACAACTTGTTTTTCGTGTGTGTGTGAAAAATATTGATAGGCTATTCTCATCAATATATCACTCCTTATTTCTCCTTTTTCCAACTGCACTAAACTCAAGTTCATATTTAAAAAAATGTATATTAATGCATTATGTGTGTTTTTTACATTTTATAAATTGATCTGCATTTTATTTTTCTCAATCAAAAGTATCTCATGGATTTTTTAAAAAGTTACTTCATTTTAATGTTGTATGATGTCCACAGGTGATATTCTGCACTAATTATCAAGCCTTTTCACCTCCTGTCATCTTCATTTTCAGTGTTTCAGAGGGAAGTTTGATCTCCTCAGACATCAGTGAATCAAAATTCATTTTATACAGTTTCATAATTTGTTTCTTTAATTTCTATAAGATAAAGTCCCTGGAGTAGAATTTTTGGGATTGAGCTATACTTTAAAGTTTATTTCTGTTTTTATTTTAATAGAATTTCTAGACTGTCTCTCTGTGTCTCTTTTTTTCCCCCCAAAATGGTTGCAGCAATTCATATTTCTACCAGTAACACAAAAAAGACTGTTATTCACTGGATGCTACATTTCTCACAGCAGTCTGATTGGCATTTAATATTTCATTTTTGCTTCTCTATGATTTCTAAGGAATTTTGCTGTGCTTTTTTTCTTTTTGCGTTTGAGATGTTTGAGAAATCTATAGTTTGTATACTTCTCTATTTGTTCTACTTGTATATTTTCAAGTAAATTTGTAGGGACTTTATATTATACTTTATTTCATACCTGTATTTCTCTTTTTCCAAAATAAAAATTGTAATTTTATATTATGTATTATATCTGTGTTTTATTTTATCACTTACAGAATTAATGTCTTCATCATTAGCATATTTCTCTACTCTGGGTTTTATGTGTTCTCTTGATGTTGCCCTAAGGTTATATTTTTTTCAATTTGCATAATTATTTAATCTATTTAAAATGTATGTATTTGTTGTCAAATTTGATTAATTTTTTTTATTTATACTTCACTTTAGATTTGAACAAATTATTTAAGTTTCACGTATGTTTTATTTTTATGACCTTTTATTTTAACATCTAAAAAATTAAGTTAAAGTTTACCTGCATATTTATATACTATTATTTCAGTGACAGAATCTGTTAAAATATAAGCAATTCAAAACTATGTAGATTACCTGTGTTTTGCTTGAGGATTATGACCTCAGACCTGTATTGTAAAATTCTAGTTTCTCCTTTAGTGAACATTATGCTTTGTCTTCCAAACATACCTGAGTTCACCTCTCCTCACTTCAGTATCAGGAAATTCAGGACCTTAGATGTTACTCAGGAAAATAACAGAATTGATCAGACTCATTAGCTAAGCTTTGTCATTAATTATACAGGTTTCCCCTGTTATCCAAAAGTAGAGCCTTCCTATGAAAACTTTCATAAGTCAAAATGGCAAAAAACGAAGAAGCAATTACCTTGGGACACATCTTGCTAATGGATGCACAAAATAAATCCAGATAAAGCACAAAATGCTCACAGACACAGTTCAAAGCTCTGGTGGCTTGATGCTGAGATGCGGAGTGCAGTTCCTGGGGAAGGAGCTTGGCGGTGCTGCTCTCTGCCAGGTAAGCACTGTCTCTGTGATGCCTAGCTGTAAAGGACATGCTGAACACGAGTTTTGCTTTCCACTTTTTTGTTGTAAAAGTGAAAATCCTCTTCAGATTTCTTTTGGTTAGCGAAAACAGATAACAGTGTAGGCCTTTTGTAAAAGCAAAGTGGTGTAAAGCAAACTTTCTAACAGTAGGGGATACCTGTAACTGTTCCATCTTGAATGCATACTAAAATAATGATATTTGCTATCAAAGCTTTAAGTTATGAAAATATTTAGATAAATAGATGATCAAAAAAAAGAATTAAAAATCAATACTCCTATGATGTCTCCTATGTCTGTGTGGATTTTTAAAATGTGATTGTTTAATGATATCTTTTCTTTAATGATATTCTCTATTCTTTAATGATATCTTTTAAATAATTTTACTATGTAATCAAATATTCCCATATAAAATAAAATTTTAATGTTTACATAATATTCTACCTTATTCTAACAAAAAAATATCAAGTAACTCTTATTAGATATGTATGATATTTCAAATTACTCTCTGTGATAAAGATGTAAATTCTTAACTCTATCCTTAATCATTACCTGGGGAGCAATCCCTAGATTCTGATTTCACAATGATTTTGAGACTACTAATATGCATTGTTAATTCCTTCTAAAAATAATTGTACTACAGTGGCAACCTGTGGTGGAAATAATTATATCTTGTTGTCTACCTTATTTGGAACACCAGATTGGATATGTTAATAATAGTTCTTTAAAAACACATGCTATTGAAAGACTGTGAAAGTAAAGTCACGTAAACTATACTACTCCTAATCCTTTCCATTTCTTTCTCCCTACAAATTGAAATTTCTTGATGTTTCTGTGTCTAATCTCACACAGTATCTGTTGTTGCCTGCCACACACTATGCGCTCAGTTATGTTTTTAACGAATAAATTTTAAACATCTATGGCTTAGGTCCTCACAAATTTGAACTAAAAAGTAGTTTCACCTTTCTTTTAATAATGAAACTCTATTGCTTCGTAGGAAATTGAAACTTCTCCTGAATTTCTGTTTGAAAAATATTCTCAAGTACCCTTAAAAGTGCTTACACAGGTTCACAGTTGTATGTAGGAAACAGAAACGGAGAGAAGCTTCTCACGTCATTCAGAGGCAGCTCTTGATAAACGTTTTGACAAGTCTGATATTCCTGCAGCCTCCTCATCCACATTTTAAAAGCAACAGCCTGGTGTATGCCTCTAGTATGAGACATTTTGAACAAAAACTTCATTAACCACTGCCCCCGAAGTCTGCTCTCATCAATCTCTGGCTTGTGAAGATACAGTACATTTGTCTGCTCATTTAGTGAAGACATCGTGGCTCTCAAGCATAAAGGAGGTCACTCTTTCTCAAGTTACACATGGTCAAGATTGTCTCATATCAAAAACTGCTGGGTCCCCAACCTTACTTATTGGTACTTTCAAGTCACAGATGACTACACATACTAGAGACACATTTCTTTCTCCCAACATGTGGTGAACAACTCTGTGAGTTTTGCCAAGCCATCCTATGACCAAATAATCACTTGTCAGTGTTCAGTTAACCACAGTGAGGTACCCAGAAGCCCCAATTCCCCCTCACTGCTATGGTGAATTATTTCTCAGGGACTACATTGGCCCTTTCCTTTTAATCACCTTCGTCAGGGCGCCCTAATTCTTCAAAAGAATTTCTTTTTCAATAAAGTTTAATTACCGAGAGAGGGAATTGTGACATCCTTGCCCTTCTCAACAAATGGGCAGTATTACAGCCCTGAAACAGCCAAATATTTTGGTGAGGGGCAACACAATGGCACGCAGGTATGAGTTTGCATTATGTCATCAGAATGGTCTGATATACAGACGCTTATGGAAATGGAACACTTTCTTGCCTTGAAACAGAAGGTATTCAGATAGTTATGTCCAGGAAAACGGGATGCTTCTCCCAAATGAACTGATGTTTCCATTTATAGACAGAAATAATAATAATAATAATAATAATAATAATAATGATTTTTAAATGATAAAATGCAGTGCTAAGAAAAAAAAAGTCCCCTCTCCACAGGTGCCTTTATCTTTTAATCAATAAATAGTTAATTTTTAAAAACAAAGTATATGTGTGCATATACTGTGTTTCCCCGAAAATAATACCTAGCCAGACCATCAGCTCTAATGCGTCTTTTGGAGCAAAAATTAATATAAGACCCGGTCTTACTTTACTATAAGACCAGATATGATATAATATAATATAATATAATACAGTACAATGTAATGTAATGTAATATAATATAATATAATATAATATAATATAATATAATATAGGGTCTTATATAATATAAGGGTCTTATATTAATTTTTGCTTCAAAAGACGCATTAGAGTTGATGGTCCGGCGAAGTCTTATTTTTGGGGAAACCTGGTATATATACATATATGTATACATATATGTATACATATATGTATATATGTATGCTATACATATATGTATATATGTGTGTTATACATATGTAACAATATTCTTACTGTATATTTGACAGAGGTGTTTTTTATTTATTTGACTGGAAGTAAAAAAGGAAGGATCGCAATGAGAGAGTAGCTCAGATAATTATGACTGGCTTGTAAGGTCACTTCGAGTGGTAGGTGACGAACTTTACTGACAGAACGTTTTGTGGGTCTGTGCCCACATTTTCTCTAGGCCCATTGTTTTGTCCTTCACAAAAGATGAAAATGTTTCCTAGTCACTCTATAAACAAGGAGTTCATCTGTTAATGTCAATGGAAAGTTTATTAATGTGTATGTTATATAGCCTACATCCGCACATATGTCATATTATGTGACAAGGCACCATTTGTTACACAACCTTCCATGCTCAGACATATGTCGATTCATATAACAGAGTACACATATATCAAAACTGAATTTTGTGAAAGGTTATTTTCTGAGACAAGTAAATTGTTAAATTACTTAAATAAATAGGTAAGTAGGCATGCTTATAGTTCTTCTTGCCTGCGACAGTGAACACTGGGATAGTAGCTTAGTTATCATAAGTATTAGTTTTATACTGTGTTAAATTGAATATTTTCTATGGTTCAATTTAAGTTTAAAAAAGTGGATAACTAGATTTGTTACTTTTTATAAAAGGAATGATGTTGTAAACAAGGTCAGAAAAATAGTATCTTTCCATACTTCTCGAAGAAAACATTTATTCTTGTATACTGTGTTAGGATGGTGAATTGAAACTAGCACACTTTTATGCTTGCATAAAAATTTGAGGACATATTCCTGGTATATTAAATTTTATTCAGGTGGAGATAAAATGTAGTAAAATTATGTTAATGTGGAACGGGAGGAATATTAGCTTTTTTTTCCCTTAGAAAATAATATACATGCGTGATATTTTTTAATTTACTAAGTCAATAGAAGAAGTAAAAGAAAGTAAAAGTGTATGTTGATTTGGGTAAAACTGAGGATAGGCTAAAAATTCTATGAGAAATTCTATTTAATCATTTTAAGTTTGTATATCTATGCTTTTTAGGGTTTTATTAATTGGTTTCCTTCCTTTTTTTTTTTTTTTGCCCAAATCTTTCAACTTCCATAAATACCGCAAAGCACTTTAAAATAAATCACTAAAATGTAATTGAATAAATGCCATGAGAAAACATGGAAAGTAAAATTAAGTAACTGAAGAAAGAAAACATAACAATAACCTCTTTCTGAGGAAATGCTTATAGTTTAATGAATTAATTATTCATTTTGAACAATTGACTACAATACCAGTCTTAATAAAATTTATGTTTAAAATTCTTACATTTAATTTATTTTTTCTATATATGTAACAGTCTCTCATTTAATTTTGTTAAGATTTCAAACAGCAAACATTAAGTATATAAACTTGCCTTTTTATTTGCAAAGGAAAATACTATCTTAAAGATAAGTGTTGCTTTCTTATAGGTTAACATAGATACATTCACTAGAGACTCTGAACAAGAGATAAATAAATACTTCAGAATGAAAGGAATTACTTGAATTTGATTTAATCAGTTATGGTAATACAGAAAAAGGGAATTAAGCTATAATTTAATAGTAGCTCATACTGATATTTGAATGGGGATGTTTTCTTTAACAGTTTAATGGATCAAGTAATTTATTTTCCATTTGGACAGTTTTTTTTTTTTTATTTTTAACTTTAGAAATCACAAATTATCTCAAAAAACCCCAAAGATTTAAACAGCATTTTTAAATGTCCTTAGGTAGTATATATTTAAATATCTCACACAAGCTATTCTACACCTGATTATTATATTATCACCTCGCATACCACCTAGAAAAGTTAAGTTCTTTTATGTGGATTTCATCACTTTCGACTTCCTTACCAATAAGCTCACCCTCCACACCTAGCTTCTCATGGAGGGAAATACCTGTTGCTTACTTTCTGAATCATCAAATGTAATCATGAGTGTATACTTTTCTATCTCCTTTTAGATGTAAGTCCATTAATTCCTGCATAAATATATTAATTGTTTAAAGATCAATCTAGACATACTTATGAACAGAGAGCATCTGTGTTTTACACTTCTCAAGTTTTCTGTTATGTGGCCGAATATCCATTTCATACGTTCAGCTGGAAGGCAGATTGGTATGATTTACTACTGAGCAGATGCCCTAGCAAGCGATTACTTAAAGTTGTTGTGATCCTTTTATTTTATACCATATCTATTCCTCACAGCCAGATCTCCAATCTTCAGAATCAGTGTAGTAGATGATATCTATTTCTTATAGCATGCATTGCCAGTAAAATTTTTATTTTGCTCTCAACAAATCATTTTATAGATACTATTTCTACTACAATATATGATTTCAGTACCTCCCACTCCCACCCTCAATCTATCCAGTCTCATTATCTAATTAAAGTAACCAGTGCTCTTTAGAGAGAAGTGGGTCATGGCATAGAGAAAACTGACAAGACAGCAATATTTAACTGCTTTTTGGAAAGCAATAATTATTTTTAAAATGCTTGGACTGACATCAAACTGTACAAACCTAAAGAGGACTCCCATATATAATATCTTCAAACTTGTGATGATGCTAAATTTTATCATCAAACAAACACACACACAGAGTCAACTAAAATTAATTGATAAATGTGGAGTTCGTGCAGATTAGGGAAAGGGATATTGAACATTAAGTGCACGCAAAATGTGTGTGACGCATACTATTATTATATCCAATTTATTTGTCATAAATATTCAATATTCATCCTAAATTATGTATATCCTGTACTCAAGATGTGGTTTGCTTTGTTGTAAATTTTAAAGGATGAAAAACAATATATAAATAGCAATAGTAATTATATTTGGAAACATTGTTTTATAAGATAATGTAAATATGTGAAATGATAGTACATTTTATTAGAAAATTTTGTAAAACTTTGTAAAAACAAAAATATAATATGTAATGTTAATTTTTAAAATAATTTGGGCATCATGACCTATAGGCATATAGCTCTCCATATGTTATAGATACCTCTCTATTTGTGTAACTGGGACAGATGGAGACAGTAAATTGTATATAGTGCAGACAGTACAAGAAACAGTAAGGTCGATACTCGAGTAAGAGGAGTTATACCAGTAGTCACATACCAAATGCAGACTAAGAGGAAGGTTCAAGGCTGTTGCAAGGTGAACATCCTCAGGAGAGTTTTGTTTGGATTACATACCCATTTTTTGAGTGATAAATCTTTTGGATACCCATAAAAATTATAATGTAGTAATGAATTAGTATTCAACCGAGAAATTGTACCATAGGACAAAGTCTTAATTGACAAAAGGAATAAGGGGAGCTTCATATAAAGAGTGTCGGAGAAGGGAGATACCTGATCATATACCTCTATTTCATATCTAAGGGTGGATTTTCCAGATGCCTTTGAATTTTGACAAGCATGGGAGCTCTCAATGACAATTAAGTGGATGTAGTTTCCCTTGGGTTTATTCAAATAAAGAAAGAATACAAGTGGAACAACTGGGAAACAATACAGCTGACAGCATTTGATTTTGTGCTATACGGTATTTGAGGTTTTCTACAGTCTTGGAGCTACAATTGGTACCCAAATAACAACCATGGGGGATTTGGATGGGGATTGTTTTTTTCTTTGCTCCTATTTGCTTCATAGTACACTTTGGTCAGGATTTCATCTTCAGAACTCCATGAACTCTGCTTGGAAGAATTCCTCAATGAGTTCCTAATTATTGATACATTGAGCTCATTAGATTTCTTGACTTTATTCACTTCTCACTATATTTCTAATGCAAACTTACTTTCTCTTATTATTGTCTTTGCCTTGGCTTTTGAAACTCATTCTCAATAGGTCCCCACACTTTAAACAGTGATACTTTGGTCCTCTCACTCTATAGGAGAGCTTCAAGACAAAATCTGCATCCTTCTCCCAGAGTGGTCTTTTCTGAGCTCCAGTAAAATAGATCCAATATGACTCTTAGATATCAGCTGGTCATTCTATAGCACACCATACTCATTAGCTGTAACAATAGAGCTCCTTTCGCTCTGGGTTCTCCATAAGAAGGAGTGCCATCTTCATTATCATCAAAGAAGTCCAACACTGAGAGTCATCTTTGACTTCTCATTCTTACTTCACCTACATCAACTTAGTCACTTATTTCTGCTCAGGTACTCTTATAACATTTTCAATACTCATCTCTGACTTCTACTTTCATACTCTCACAGGGATTATTACAGTAGATTACTAATCATCCCCTTGCCTAAAATTCTGTTTCCAAACAAATAAATTCTCAGCACTTCGGTAAAACACAGCTTTGGAATTCTCTACCCAGTTACTAGCAGTTGTACCCATATACTCTGTCTTTTCTCTTGTTAATATACATTAGGACAAATCTTCCAGTTGAGTGCTAGATATCCTCTCTTAAGCACTCCAGAACACAACTCCACTAACTCACTCTATGCTTTTCTAGGTCAATGGTTTATCACGCTATTACTTTTATCTTAAATAAAAAACATTCCCTTGACTATACTTTTCTCTTGAATTTACTTCTCCATCTCTCTCATCCCTTTTACAGAGAATTTCTTAAAATCACTTATACTCTCTGACTTTAATACCTCTTTTCCCCAATCTCTCTTAAACCTTCTTCCATTAGTCTCTTTCCCCAGGCTCTAGAGAGAACTACCTTTTCCCTCACTCCAACATTATCTTTTCCCCTATATCACTTACCACTTAATAGCATATCACAGACATTTCTATTCTTTCTTTTTTTTCTCTCAGCCGCTAGGATATAAGCTCTATATATGGTCAAGTTTAGTCTGCTTTATTTTCTGACTCTTCTAGCCACCTATAACATAGTTTGAAACATAGAAGAGGTTCAGTAAATGCTTATGAATGAATGTATATTTCTGCTAACACTGCTCTGCTACCCATTACTTACATAATACAGTGCCTGTTCCTTTCTTTGGCTATACGATCCATCCTATGAGATGTTAGAAATCTTTCCTCAGCCTGACCCCCACCCCCATTCTTCTTATTAATTCTTTACACTGCTGCCTTGCACTAATAATTCTCGCTCTGTGTAATTTTTAAAATCCATTTCACACATTATTCAGGCAAATACTTATCCTTTTTTATCCCCCCATAGCTAGCCATTATTAATCTGGAAACAAATCTTTACCTTAATTACATGTAATTCTCTATGAATATTTTTCACGACCTACTAAATACATCGGATTTTGCCTTTTATTAGGTACCCATTATACCTTAAATGTTCCTCTAATGCATTATTATATATCCTTAAATAAATTTACTGGTAATCAAAAATAAACATTGCATTTATCTGTGTTCAATGGAGTGCATGATATACCAAAACTACTCAATGTCTGATAATTAGATTTAAATACACTTGACTACTTAAATGCAACATCCAGATGTCTAGACCAAGATATAATTACTTATACATGATGCAGTTCTGAAAAAGTGTCTCTCCATCTCTGTCTGCAGACGGTAGAGTTGGCTGATGTCTCCAGATACTGTATCTGTAATTCCTCACTGAGTTCACACCGAGGCTGCACTTCCCATAAACTTCAGCCAAAGACTGATCATGGCTGGGATATTAAGTTAGTCCTGTTCCTGGGGGATATGATACTTAACTGAGAGGTGACTTTGGGTCAGAAATGGAGTTGCTGAACCAGCTTAGACCTGCTTTGCTTCCTAAGATGCTTTCATTCAATTTTCTGGCATTCCCTCTCTCCATCTGGGGTTAGATCTGCATCACAGTCTTGTGGTTCTTCTAGCTTTTCCTGATCCCTTCCCCATTTTCCTTAACAGGCCTTGATCTTAGTAAATCACATGCATGGATAATTCAGTGTAGGTGTCTGCTTCTTAGAGGATCACGACTAATACAAGTGGTAATGGAAGTGTTCCAAAATGCAGGTGATAAGATGAGGAACCTGGGACTGGCTTAAATACCATGTATCAAAGGTGGAGTACAGTTGGTAGGTGGGGTACAGATTGTCCTGGTACAGAATCGTGGCTCTACTGCTCAATGTTTCACTGGCAGGTGCCTTGGAAAATGTTCCAGCGGTGGGGAAGTCATGCTGATTCAGGCATTCCCAAAGTAGGAGAGGCAGAGAGGTCAGGGGAGGGCAGTGCCTAGAAAGGCAGCAGAAGTTGCTGCTTACTGCCAAGTCATATTGATGCCATCAGAGGACTATTAAGAGACCGAGGACTATTGACAAGCAGTTAATAGATAAGGATGCAGGGCAGAGGGGCTTAAAAGAGGCCCTTATCTCTTAAAGCAGAAAAGCAGACTGAAGGTGAACAGCAGGCTGCAGACCTTTTGGAAAATTGCAGAGACACTTAGACGCTCAGCCATGGCAGGACTATTAAGTGAATGTCATGACCCTTATGGGAAACACCTGGGATCCTGACACATGGGGCAGGCATGTGCACATGAAGACACCCCAGTCGTACATTGACTGTAGCCTCAGGGCTTGTCGAGGTCGCCTGGTCTTTCCTAGTAAGGGCTAATCCTTCGGTTGTGCTGGAAGACGCTGCAGAAAATAAGAAGGTGCTCCCCATTAGGGGAGAGGTTATTTTCTTTAGCGGCTACCCCTACCTCCTTTACTGACTGCCAGGATGATGCTAGCAATAATCCTGGAAAAACTTGTCTGGTAACACACGGGCCTAAAATGGGGAACAGACTACAAACCAAACGAGTTGCAAGAAATAGCCAGTGTGTAGAGACTGGAGCCAGGCGAGTATTACTAGATACTTCTAGGACTGAACCTTGAGGTTTCTTGATTAAGGGGACCAAAATGTAAGCGTGAGAAAACTGTGACTGAGTTGGGGACTCTTTCCCAGGACACAGGCCATACCCTAGGGGACACCACAAAGGGCTGGGAAAATGTTTCTCCTGTAGTGGCCCCTGGAAGCCTGGAAAAAGCAATTGCAAGCA
The DNA here is from genome assembly GCF_004115265.2 of Rhinolophus ferrumequinum. Taxonomy (NCBI): domain Eukaryota; kingdom Metazoa; phylum Chordata; class Mammalia; order Chiroptera; family Rhinolophidae; genus Rhinolophus; species Rhinolophus ferrumequinum. The sequence continues at coordinate 16,657,865 of NC_046290.1, forward strand.
CTAAGTGGCGGGGAGGGGGGTGGATGTTTGAGCTTCCCTGGGAGATGGTATAAAAGAAGGCAGAAAGGATGCTAAGGGAAGTGGGCTTGCAAAAGTGCATACATTACGGGAGGTCTGAGGGCCTATCAGAGATGTTCTGTGGGGGAGCTAGGACTCAGCTTTCGCCAAGACCGTGAGGAGAGAGGGCAGGGGTTTTTCTCAGGGAAACGGGATTGACAGAGAAGAGGCGGTCGTGAAGCTAGAGGCTGGGGCCCCAAAGTAATAGCGGTCAGGGGTCAGCAGTAAACTGCCAGAAGGCTGCAAGGACTATTACAACTAGGGAGGCTACACGGAAAGATAAGGGGCTAAACTGACAAAGAACTGTGAGGGTGGTGCATAGGGGAAAGCCTTCTTAGGGGCAACGCAGAGGGATGACCCACAAGAATGCTGCTTCATTTGTCAGGTGGCCTGTGGTCTCCTGGAGCAACAGTGCGGGCAGTATCCACAGCTCACCGTCGACCTCCGTTCTGACAGGTTGAATATTCACAGACAAAGTAGCTGGGCCGGTGTAGCTTCCTAGCATTTCTTACTGTTGGGCCCCTAGTAAGCTTCAGTCTTGGCCCTCATGGCTGATTAGTTCAGGTGTCAAGAGTGTCATTTTTGTGTACAGAGATAGGAAAGATGCATTTTTAAAAATTAATGCATTTATATTGCTATTTCAAATTTATATTTTGTATAATGGCATGTTTACAAAAGTTCCTTGAGTTTAAACTTTCATTTCTTTGTTCTCTTATACCAAAAATCTAATCTTAGTTAATTACTTAATTTTTATGTTTACCTCTACACAAAAATGTATATATATTTCAAAGTAATGATAACTATTACGATGAACAGAACATAACAGAATAAACTTTAAGATTTATTTGAAGTTTTATTTGATTATGAAATATATTTGACTAAGAACATACTGCAAGAATATAATATTTTGAAGACACTTGAAATAATTCCTTCTTCAGTGTGATTATGTAAACAATTTGATATGTAGTTAGATTTATTTGTTTTGATTTCCTTTTAATTTTTAGGACTTGTCTTTTTTCTTGTTGATTTAATCCTGAATTGATTCATAAACTACAATGTCACTATGATTCCTTACCTGAAGTTTCTCACATCTATTGACTTTTAATAAACTGATTGGATTATAAATATACATAACAGAAAAATGCACAGACCATTTGTGCACCAAAGGGATATATAACTATGCAGCTGTCACCCAGGCTAAGAAATAGAAAAATACAATATTAGAGATATACCTAGAAATCCTCGATTGCTCCTCTCCAATACCCTTGCATTCTTTTCAAAGTTTATCACTATCATTATTTCTAACACCATACAACCATAATTAGTTTTTGCCTATTTTAATGTTTATATAGTAAGAACCTTTGAACACATAGTAAGACTCATCATGTTGGCATAGCAGATATTTATTTTTTCATTTACTTTGCCTATAGTATTGCATTTTAAATATCTAATTATTTATGTTGATGAGTTGTATTCAGTTTTTGGATGTGGATGTGTTTCAAATGCCTTTTGCTGCAAATATGCATGCATATCTTCAAATTTAGCAGATTAACCTTAATGTGTTACCAAATAATTTATACCATCTACTATTTCCCCGGCAAGTTCCAAAGATTCTTATTTCTTCATTTGGCTTGCCAATACTTGGTATTGCCAGTCTAATTTCATTTTTAATATATCTGCTTTACTTGTAGTGCTATACTCGTATCACTGAAGTCTTCTTCTTCTTATTATTTTATTTTATTTCACTTTTTTTAAGGAGGGCACAGTTCACAGTGGTCCATGCAGGGATCAAACCTGCAACGTTGGTGTTATCAGCCCCATGCTCTAACCAACTGAGCTAACAGATACCCCTGAATTATTATTTTATATCCCTGGTGATTAACATAATCAAGAATCCTTTCATATGTTTACTAGCAACTTGCAAATCCTCCTTTGAGGTACTTGTCTAAACCTATTGAGTTTTATGCCTTCTCTAATTAATTTATAGGTATTCTTTATATCTTCTAGATATGAGACAGTTATGGCTTATACAAGTATATGCTACAAATACCCTTCTGCTCTATGATATTGTCAGAACACAACAGAGTCCCAGAAACCGATTTCTACAACATAGGCATTCGATTTATGACAAAGAACAGCTGAAAAACATCTGATTTTCAATAAGTAGTGCTTAGTCCTTTGAATTCTATAAAGAAGTGAAACTTGAGCATTATGTTATTCTATAAACAAAAAAATTAAATTCAAGCATACGAATTAAAACAAAAGCACTTCTAGAAGGTAACATGGGAGAATATCTGCATGGCTTTGGAGTAAGGATGGATTACTTAAACAAGATAAAGAACACTAGCATAAAGAGAAAGATGGATACATATGACCTCATTCAAATTAAGAATTCTACTCATCATTTAAAAAAGTAGTAAGTCATAAATTGACAAGATTCAAATCAATCTGTTGATATATCTTTTTTTCCCCAAAATATGCTTCTCTTGTTTAATATTTTTCTTTCATTGTTCATGATTCTTTTTTTATCTTTTATTATACAAAACATACATTTTATCATCTGTCATCATTTCTCTATATTTTTAATCTAAATTTTTGCAGGTGATAAACCTTCTGTTCTGGGGTGTGTGTGTGTGTGTGTGTGTGTGTGTCTGAGTGTGAAAACCCTTCAATAATCTGTGATGGCTATAATTTTTGTTCATAACCACATTTAAAGCAAGAAATTATTCTCCTCTCTGTGTCTTCATTATAAATAATTTCTATAAAGAGAGTGTTAATTTTCTGTGTGTGGCCAAGATCCCCAGGTTCTTGTGGTTCTAAATTTTTAACCTGGAATTCATCCTCCATGTTGAAAACTGCATTTGAATTTTATGCTCTTGTGACATATGGGTTGGCCTTTGTTCTCCTCCTGGGAGAATCCCTTGCCAAAGCAAAGCCACACCATAGACAGTACATACAAGTATCTAGGAGTCTGACTACTGTTGCTGCCTTGCACAAACCATACTTCCATCTCCATTTAGGCATAACATTTAAATATCCTTAGCTTTGTGGGTGCATATTCTGTCTTGAAATGTTTCAGCTTGCTGGATAATTTCTCTGGGTTTAAGATACTTTTAAAATTTGTGTTCTTAGGATTTTTGAATTTATTTCTCTTGAAAAGGTTTCATACATTATGTAGCAATTTCACACTTTCACCTGATATGATGCATATATCTGTTCAGTTTAACATGTTGGTAGTAATTAAAGTGAGTACATAACTTTTGGAAACAATTTGGAAATACGCGTGAACATTTTTGGCAATATATTAAGTGACAAAAGTTAGTTCCAAAATAATATATTCAAAGTTATCTATCTATCTATCTATCTATCTATCTATCTATCTATCTATCTATCTATCTATCATTTATCTGTCTATGTATCTATCTAGCATCTACCTATCATCTTCTACCTACATATATACCTAAGTATAGAAAAAGAGAGCTTTTAAAATGAATGATAGAATGAAACTTTTATACTTTATGTGTTAATTGTGGTTAAGTCTTAGAGGGTGATGGTGGAATATAAAATTTACGCTTCTCTAAATGACTTCACGTAGACCATTTTAGCTTTTCACAATGAAAAGAAGCAGTCTGATTATACTTATCCTGACTTTTGTTTCTAAAACAACTTGATTTATTTTGTTAGAATATTCAACAAGTTACAAAAATGTCCATAAACCCAGTAATTCTATGTCTGGTAATCAATCATGAAAGAAATCAAATAAGTACCAAAAGGAAAACTGTATGAATAATTAAATTGATTCCAGCTTCAAAATGTTTGGAAAAAATCTAAATGTCAGACAAAATAGGTTACCTATGAAGAGTTCATGTGTGATTCTTTAAAAATATATATAATTATCAAAATACTGATTATCTGGAATTTGTAATATTGATAAAATATTAAGTAAAAACAATGAGACCACTATAATGCATATGTATAAATGTCTGTGTATGTGTATGTGTGTGCATACACACACACCGTGGGTGCCCCCAAAAATCTATACAAGTGGACATTTTCTTCAACTCTCCTCAAGCAGCAGTTTGTGGTAATCAGAAGTATCTGCACGCTGATTGTAACCCTTTGAGCACCGCTTTTAACTGCAGAAGTCAAACATGACTTGTATTCTTCTTTTGTTATTGGTATATATTGAGTATTACAATTTTAATACAGTTTTCCTTTCTTAAAATGTGTACATTTTTGACATCGTGTGTAAGTGTGTGTGTATATACATATATATATATATATATACATGGTAGTCATGCACATAAAGCATGATACATCAAAACCTTAAAACTATTTTTTGGTAAAATATAACTGTGCATGTTCGTGAACTCTATATTATTTAAAGTTTTTTAGTAGTAACTCTCAGTTGAAGAGCAGATATGCCTCAATTTGATGTGACTGTGCATTCATTTAAAATGATATAGACTACTCATGTATGTTATAAACTAAATGGAAGTTTCTCCTATCTGGTCAACAGATAACTTACCATTAAGTGCATATATTTGGAAGCGTGTCGTAAATATCTCTGTTAAACAAATTTAGCACCATTTACTTCAATAGAACTAACTATGCTATAGAAACACAACTAACGAGGAAATGCAGAGGGATATAAAACATTTGATCTCTCTAAAGTAAATACTTACCAATACCAGGGGACTTTTCTGCTATTGGAAACATTATTTGCTATGTTTTAATAGCAAACAAACCTTTGCTATTAAATATTGTCTGTAAAACAATGATTAGGATATTAAAGTAACCATTGATAGAACCTATGTTTTATGCATGCAAACCATTGGTCTAAGTAAATCTGAGCAGAATGTGCAGTGGAAATAAAAGGGGGGTCATGGAACAGAAAAAAATGTTAACTTGCTGCGGGGGTTTAATCTCCTTGAAGTTTGTAGCCTTTTTACTCTTGCTGCACCATTCAGTAGAGAAGACAGTTCCTGAATATATTTAATGGTTTTCTAAAATAACTCTTTTCTAAGAATCCAAAATGCCCTGAGAGCAAGAGGTAACCAAACACATTCAGTCAGCTAAGATTCAATTTTAGATCTTCATGGAACAGTACGACATATTATTTAAAAAAAAAAAAATCCTTTATGCAACACTGATATTCAGCTAGCAAGCAAGACTATATCCACACTGGCATTTAAAATACTGAAGTATGTACTTTCTTCCTTTTGGTAAATAGTTACTGCTTCCAGTTCCCAAGTCCACTGATCTCGCCTCTGCGCTCATTGCACTAAGAGTCTCATTTGCTCCCCTGGTATCTCCATAGCGCCCCACAGATCAGCAGCCACATCGCTGATGGTGGATACAGAAAGGTCTCCTGGCCCATATTGCAGCACCAGGATGGATATCTACCCTCAGGTATTAGTGACTGTGTAGTTCTGGCTATTGAATGATTTGAATTCCAGCTCTTCTCATATGTAGTGATATAACAGTTTAACATGTGGTATGACTATTTCAGGGTTACTTAATATTGTTTCTCTTCAATTGCTTAAAGTTTTTGGGTGACTTTCTGTATCTCCAAGTTCTCTCTGCTCTGCGAGGTTGTCACTCTTGACCCCTCCTCCTCTGTGGGTTCCCCTTTTATTGTGAGTCTGTGCGTAACCATAGTGCCATCCATGTACCTGTCTCTGATGAACATCTAGCAATCTCTAGGCTGCCATAACTTACTTTGAGCAATAGGATTCATCCTGGAAGGATGACAGCTGGCCACTGGAGTTTAGAAACATGTTCTGCTATTAATGGACAAAAAGCTGAAGTAGCTGGAGGGTAAGTACAGCTACACAGAAATTCAACATGGGCTTTCCACCCTGGATTATGCCACGTCTCCAGCCCACTTGCCTAGACAGCGTTCGGGCTCTGGCCTTGTCAATCAGGAATCTGATTATGCCTGCGGACTCCACATTCTGATCTTTACTCACCGGTCTGAAGACTGTTTCTTATCCGATACCTGTAAGCAACACTGCTTTCCATTTTCTTTGACAATCATTTATACTCAATAATGTTCTCTCCTTAAAAACGTTTAAGGTAGAATAATATCATGATTTTGAGAGTGAAACTTAGTGAACATATTTATAAACTGTGCTTTACCTGCCTGGTTATATGAGGTACTTTACGTACCCAAATAAAGAAGAAAGAACAATAACAAAAAAAAAAATTTGATAGTGTGAATGTAAGCCTTCACATATATGAGTATGAGAAATGCTCATCATGGGAGAGATAAAATGACTATAGGTTTATATGCTCGATATATGGGTTTTCATTAAATGAATAAGTTCATGAAATGGTGTATATCTATACACATGTTAAAATGCCAAAAGTGTATAACTGCATAACATATCATTACAATCTGTACCGAGTATGCCCTCATTGTACATTTCAGGGTTCTCCTTCCTGCAGGAATGTATCTCCAAGTTTTAAATGAACGATGATAGGAAAACTGATTTACTTATACACACATATGCCAGAACATATCTTTTTCTAATGCCAAAACATGGACTATAGGGAGAAAAATTCCTAAGCTTAATGATTAGTGAGGAACATCCTATTGTTCTATTTTTAGTCGAGCTATTGAGATAGAACTCCAGTTTGAAAACGTTCTTGCATGAATGCTTTATCGCTTTCATACACTTGCAACTCCTCATGAAAGGAAATTTTGAAAGCATAGCTATCAACAAGTAAGAGAGAATTGTGTGGAGAATGTGGACAATTGTGTGGAGAATGTGGAGAAATTATATGATGGGAAACTATATGATGTAATTACTGAAAAAAATCTCACTCAAATCAAATATGTTCCCATTGCTGTAGTCTTTTGTTTTCATATTAAGGTTCTCTTGATAACAATGTATTCATCTGGAGCTACAGATAAATATACATATACTCTGGACATCAGAACTCAAAAGGTTATGTAGAGAAAAGTTTAGACGCTTCCAGTAATGTGACTTGGTGTGGTGTGATTAAAGCACAGTATCTCCATGGTATTATACAGGACTTTTGACCTGCCATTACTCTATGTAACGTTTTTGAGGTATCTTACACAAAGGAAACAAAATAAGAAAGCCCTAACTCCCCCAGAATATTTATCACTAGGTAAGACTTTATTTAAAAATGCTGGTATAGAAGTTTGATTCAATTAGGAGGGGGCCTTTTAGGTAAAGCAATGCTGAATTTTGGCCGTGAATCAAAGAAACCCAGAAGAGTTACTTCCTCCATTTTTCCCACCTGACTCTCTAGGTCATTTTCTAGAACCTGAGCAAAGAGCTCACTTAAAGCACAAATCAGTGCATGAACACTTATTTCCATATTTAACTTCTAACTAGTATAGACATATGTCCTTTCCTGAGTGCAGGTATTTAGACAATGGACTCCTGCTTACCTGTAAGCAAGTCTTATGTAGGACCTTGGGAGAAGAGAAAAGAGAAACATGCCACATATAAACGCTTTCAAACATTTAATGGCTTTAAAAACTCTTTCCACTAAAACTATGGTCATTTTCAAAGTTCTGGAAATTGGACAATCCAGATCAGCCTTCTTGAAGTATGAGATTTAGAGATGGAGAACTATCGTAGAAGTAGGACTGATGGTTTAATGTTACATGCTATAACAATTTCTTACAAGTTGATTGGTATTGGTGATTAGAATTAGAAACGTAGCTTGTGGCCGAATGATTAAGCATCATAAATTCTAGAATGCATGGTTGTATTTCAGCCTATTGGTAATAGAAAGTGACCAAATAATTTTGAGAAAGGAAGTTTAATTAAAAGAGTTAATTTGAAATTAATGCAAAGGAAATTTGCTTCATGGATTGGGGTAGGAAGACAACGAGAATGAAAAACATGTTCATGTTGAACTCCTACGATCTGTTGTCTTAATTTTTGAGCTATGTTGTTTTGCACCTTCTATGTTGTTTAGTGCTTCATCCAGAAATATTTTTTTTCTTATTTGTTCTATTATGTTAACTCACAGTTCTGTATATAATTAAATAACTAAATTAAATAACTAACCCCAATTTAACAATTATTTATCATGTTTGATTTTAATAGGTTAGCCTATTTAACAATGTCACAAGCTTTGCCTAAACAACATAGAAAATAACCCTTAACCTTTTGACTTTTACTCCTGTATCACAGGCATGTTTCCTTATGCCTTTATTAAGCAAGCTGTCTATTTAAACAATGGAAAATCACTAAAACTGCTAAATGAAAGTGGCAAATTGGTAGGGAAGTAACCACTATAAATTACTGTAAGACAAAATCGGGCTGGATTGAACTCTTAACAGTTATTTAAGGAGAAATGGAAGAAAAAAAATTATACATATTTAAATTTGTCATTCAAGAATATTCCACAAAAATAGTAACTTAGTCATTTAAGTCTTTGGTTGATTTTATTAGTAACAATTATCTAGATGACTATTATAAAATATGTAAAAAAAAATCAACTAGGCTGAAATGGCAAGCTATACATTATACATGGTCCACCAGCAGAGGTAGCTTGATATTTTGGAGCATATCTTTATCTATGTCTACATCTATGTTGAGACCTGTTGACGTAGTCTAGACAAAGACTACAGGTGAATATATAAAGACATGAAGCCAAATGCCACATATTTTTAAAAACCTTTGAAATTCAATTTTTCCATGAATGTATCATATGCAGTATATGTGAATTTGCAACACAAACTATAGCTCCTGAAATGTTTATTCTATGAAACCTAGACAACTTATTTGAGTTAGCAACTCACATCAGATATATACCTTATATTCTTCTACTTACAAACTACAATACAGAAAGCACACTGAACCCATGTCTTATAGCTAAACCTTTACTCATATACTCAATTATGTGCTATTGCTAAATTCCTAGGAATAGTACTATGTAGTCAGAGATCATGTAACACTCATTAAAAGTAGTCTTACTTATCATATTGAACACAGAATTATCTAACCTATGATTTTTGTCCTACGACAGTATTAAATTTTAACCTTGCACAATCCTGTAAATGGACCTATACTTGAATGTGTTTTAGATTTTTTTTTTTTAGATACCTTGGAATCATATTTGAAAGACAAATAAAATACAATCACTTACATTATGAATACTTATGTGAGGATTTAAGTATACTTATTTAAATTGAATTCAAATTCATCAATTTAGGATCAATTGGTTGAATGTGTTGAACAATAATATCTGTTATCTTGAACTCTCAAAAATGCTCATACTGTTTATGTTTTCAACTGTATTGGCCTTATGAATAGCAACAACTTAATAATGAAACTTGAATAAAATTTTATACCTAGTCTGTTTCATAATTTATAACTCAAATATCTTAACGTTAAAGAAAACTGTGGTGATTAATCTAGAATATGTTTATTTTAATTTCCAAAAGACGATGGACTGATTACAGTCCACTTCCTCATGAGTGAATGACACCTAACAGCTGGAAGAGAAGAATTTACATTTTACACAGAAGAAATATTCCTCATGGTACACAGGAGTATGGATTCTCTATTTTCAGGTCCTGCCAATTAGACAATCTTACGCGTTTTTAAATGAATTGTCAAATATAAAAGGCACCCATTGTTAGAAACAGTAATTAAGAATCGGTCCTTGGTTATGATAGGGGGTTCCACAGAACCAATGGGAGGTCTGGTACTTAGTGTAAAATAAAAGTTGCACCACGCACTTGTTATGAACAGCAAAGAAGATTTCATTCACGACTACTGTAATAGGAGTCAACATTATTTTTAATCACTTGTGAACTAATGGAAAATAATTAAAGAACTCGTTTGGGGGATGGTAAACTGATTAGGACATCCATCCCTGCTTGCTAACCTTCCCTAATAACATTTAGGCTCCTCCTTCCATTGGAGACCTGGAGAAGGAGGTATTATCTTTCTTGATGATTGCATTTCAGAGGGATTGTCCCCAAGTCTGAGAGGAAGACATTCCTAGGTTGCAGAATATTTACATCTTGAACGGAGAGGACATTTACAGTGGCAAGTTTTCCAGACTGAAGTCTCTAAGAAAATGGCAGTATGGGTCTTAAGAAATAGGAAGAAGCCTGTCTAAAGTTTAGTCAGGCTGAGGAGGCCATCTTGGTCATCATCTAAGAGAATTAAACATATTATGATGTTTCCAGTTTTTAATTATACACACACACAGACACACAGTCTGCTTTTGTCGTAGAGGTGATCATATTGAATGAAGTACTAGTAAGACATTACAGTATCTATGCTTATGTTTCCCAATTAATCACCCAAACTGACCACACTGGATTGTCATGGCAGTGTTTCACAAAGTTGGGTACACAGATGTATTATTGGTAATAAGAGTTCCCAAATTCGTAAAATCCTGGAGTAGGTCATCAGTTTAAAAATAGGAGATGACTACCTCTAAATTTCTTTAGAATCTATCTTCTACCCCCAAATCTTGACTCACTGTTACTTGTCCTTTTAGTAGCTGGCTATGGCCAGGGAGTTCTTCATTGACATATTTTTACATTGAATTGTATGACTAATGAGGTTGTGTCCTTTTCAGGGCCATCATAAACAAAACTCCAACACAGGACACCTACTACAATATAGATTGCTGCTATAGCCAATTATATACTTAGACAAAAAGCTGACAACATAATTAGCGTGAAGGAAAAACATTGCATTATCATATGATTTCATTTACCTAGTGTTATCAATGGTTCTATTAAAAGAAAGGTGATAATATTGGTTCTCATGATAACTCTCTCTAAATATATAAATAAATGCAGTGATTAGTCATTTTTATTCATTTAATATTCGGTATGTTCACTTACCAAAGCACAAAGGCCCCAAAAAAGGAATTAACCTTTGCTCTTGGTTTGATGGGAAGAAAACTAAAATAGGAGCCACCTAGCATTGATACTGTTATATTCAAGCTGCTGAGGAGACAGAAGAAGGCTTTAAAATAACCCCAGCCGGTTACTGGTATATCCTTCTCAAAACAAATATGCCAGGCTGTTTAGTGCAAAGATCATTAGTTCCCTTATTTGACAATTTGGGATTTTACGTCTCATACTGTGAGAAATGCACTGTGCCATCTAACAGAGTGTGTGACCCCTGGGCTAATTAAAAGACGCACACGAGCAGGGCAGGGTGAAGCGAGGCAGCTTCCTTACATTCTTTACAAGTGGTGGTTGTTCCCCAGAGGCAGAAACATCAGAAGATTCTTGGAAGTGGTCCAAGGCATCCGTCAAAGACAATGTGCTTCCCGGAGAGCAAGGCCACCACGTGGGACTGCAGCACTGGGAACTGTTTAATCTGAGTGTGGCTTTTTATTTGTTTGTCAGATTGGTGAAATACAAGACCTCGGAGGGAACTGAAAATGCAGACAGAAATGGAATGTGACCTTTGCAGCTGACAGGCCAGACTTGCTTTTGGGAGAGAGAGGGCTGTTGCTGGTAGCTGCATGTTTTGTCACCTTTTTAAGTAATAGTGACAGATTAGTGGGAAAAGAGGAACAGGAGATGATGGAGGCTCCCCTAATGCTGTGATTCCATTCCATGGTCCCCTTACTTCATGGGCTAGGACTGTATTTCTGTCACTATGTGAAACTCCAACTTGAGGCCAAGCATTTAAGGAGAAGTTAAAAAAAAATACATTTGACAATAGGAGTATAAAAAGTCAGATAGGAAACCTGAAGACTCCTGTGATAATCCCAATTCTAGGGATCACTCCAACAGAAGTAATCCAGCTATGCACTAGGTTAAACACTTCAGAATTGTTTGTAAAGTGAGCAATGTAACTTAAGAATGTCTTAATAGGAGGAGGAAGGTTAAATATATAGAGTCCACGTAATATAGATACATATGTGACATAATAATTGTTAATTAGTTATATATCATATATAATTACTATATTAATATATTATGTTTAGTATTTATAAGTATATATAATATTAGAATTGTTAATATATAGTAGTAGGGTAACTTGTCAATTCCATGCCTTTTCATAAGATATGTAATATGTTATATATGTATACTCATATATACACTGTATTTTGTAATATAAATTTATATATTTTAAATATATAAATGAGAAATGCACTGTGTCATCTAACAGAGTACATATATAGAAACTTATATGTACAAAGAAATATGCCACAGTGTATATTGATACATATACACACCCACACTACTGAAAAAGAGAGAGAAATGTGAGGTTGAGAAAGTTGTGTATTTATGCATGTATGTATAATATAACGTCTAAAAGAAGACACACACATGGGAATGAAGTCATAGGGGCACAGGGGTAGATATTTTACATACATTTTAATTTCCATTTTCAAGAGTTATGGTATATTGAATTTGTATATGAAGAATATACAAAAGTAAAAAACAAAACGAAACTGGGGTTCTGCCTCCTCTGGAGAGAAAATATATAAAGGTCCTGATAATAGTTTTGTGGTTACCAGAGGGTAAGGGGCGAAGAGGATGGTAAAAGAGAGTAAAGGGGTTCAAATATATGGTGATAGAAGGAGAATCGACTTTGGGTGGTGAACACAACGCAATATATAGATGATGTGTTATAGAATTATACACTTGAAACCTATATAATTTCACTAACTAATGTCACCCCAATGAATATAATACAAAACATTTTAAAAATGAAACTGAAATTTGAAAATAAATAAATAGATAAATAAAGGCCCTGATTGTTTCTCAAGTTTTCAAAGTAAGATCTAATTTTCCACTCATTCACCCATTTCATTTTATTCATTTTTCAAGTGTTTTTATCAAGAAGTATAGTTAGGGTGTTAAAAGAAAACCATGGTTTAAGTATATAGTTCCTAATAAAAATGTGCACACTTAATTTCTCTTATAAATGTATACAAATATTTCATACTCTTGATGTTGGTCAAAAACTTTGTTTTGAGTACTAGGATCTACACTCAGTGGAGGTCCATGTTGTCTTTTTTGTACACTCAGAAGACTTTTCAGTAACCATTTTTATTTTCCCAAAATACTGAGATAATTTTGCCATATTTTCGAAATATTTTAGTCTTATAAGCTTTAAAAAGTTATATAATCCTTCTTCATCAATTGTATCTTACATTTGTCTCATACTACCTTGACATTAATTACTCTGACTTACCATTATTTTCAAAGCACTCAATTTTCTTAAGAGAAATTCTCTTTTTCATAATATTTCATATGCTAATTTATCTCATTCATATAGTTGGAAACAGCAGTGAAAGTACCTTGAACAGTTTTGAGAAAAGAAACTAGTTCACTCTTGATAAGCGTGCAACTTAACATGGTGGAAAATGTTGTGGCTCACTAGAGAACAGTCACAAATTTGGTTAGTTAAGACAGTTTGGACATTGAACAAGACATGTTACAGAGCCGTGGTTCTTAAATGGGGTCGATTCTTCCTCTCAGAGGACATTTAACAATGTTAGAAGATATTTTTCATTGTTTCTGAATTGTGCAGAAAAAGGTGCTATTTGCATCTGTTGGGTAGGAACCAGGGTTGCAGATGAACATTCTAGGTGCACAGAACAAGCCCACAGCAAAGATGGTCTATCAATAGTGCTACCGTTGAGATATTATGTTATAGCAGAGAGCTGCTATGCTGTGAGTTATTTAAAAGCAAAAAAAGATGTAGCTGAATATCAGCAAGGATTTGTTTGTCTGCTTCCAGAGAGAACTGGAGAAGTCATATTTCCTTCAACCTTTAATACTCCCTAGAAAAGTAAATATTTGGTTAGATATTAAAAGCACTCAATAAATTCTTGTTCAGCGATACAGATTGCAATTTGTGCAGTTTGTGACCAGCCAAAGGAGAGGCACAGATACACAGCATAATGAAAATAAAGATGAGACATATTAAATCATTAAGAAGGCAGAAAAATGGCATTCGTTCAGAAAATGATTCAAAAAAGTTGTCTTGTGATCATTTGTGAATAAAAGACTTTTCTATCACAAACTTTTTAAAACAACCTGGAAATATAATTTTAAATGTATATTTTTCAATCACAGATTTTGAATATGTCATTTTAGAGATTTACAAGTAGGGGGGAAGATGCATGATATAATTGCTTGTGATTAACCTGAATTGCTGCTAAATTTAACTTTGCTTACACATGAATTCGAGCTACGTAAGCAGGTTGCATTTTTAAAAAGAGATAAATTATATTGAAAATAATTTTATACCTAATTAAATGAACAAAAATATGGCACTGCTTGAAAAAATATTTTGGATTATATATCTATTTGGTAGATTGTTTGGTAAATCCTTCTCCTGGAAATTATTTTTTTAATTACACTCATTTATATTTTCAAAAATCATTGTTTTGTCATGACTATAACATTTGTAAAGTGAGAAAAATGTTATGCTTTCAATATTTGTACCCAATTTGTTAAGATTTGTACCTAATTTGGAAAATTGATACACCAGGAGAATTTATATAATAAGTAATCCCTTCACTGTTTGCAAAGCAATTGATACAGCAACTAAGAGACTCACCATATTGGTAAAGGGATTAAATCATTATAGCAAGTGCAGTTCATATTTGCTTTAGTAATGCTGACAGAGAGCTAGTATCTATGTGATGCTTACTGATACAGTTTCATTTCCTTCAGTTAAATTATATTGTTTTGAAGGAAAGTGATATGGGCAGGTTATTGTGTAATGTACGCATGTCAGCTAAGCCAGCAGGATGAGGAGTGATAGATACTGGTACAAATTAATATTAGGAAAATTTTGAGTAATCAAATGTTAACACCTAATAGTGACTTTGTGTCTGACCCTTTAAATGTAATACATTTATTATTCACGAGTAGAGGTTGGCATTCATGTTAGAAAGGTACAAAACCCAGCAAAATTTAGGAGCTCTCTGATCACCTCAATGTTTAATATCAACAAGTTTTTTTCTTATTCTTGCTCAATATCTATAAATGACTTTTCAGGATGTCATTTTGTTTTCAGTTTCTTTAAAAAAACACTATTTTTAAAATCTATCTGCTGGTTTTGACAATTAACCATTTCCAGTCCTACATCCATCCCAGCAACTGTTGTTTCCCTAAGAACCAAGTACTACTAAGTAATGGGGAGCTGGTCATTTGCACATGTTTTAGGGTATCTTAGAGGTAGGTCATTGGTCTAGTAAAGCAATACTCCGATGTCAGTGGGCCCGAAATAAAGTTCTCTGAGAAAACAGCTAAGTTCTGGGAAGTAATCATACCCTTAAATGCCATTTTAGTTTGTAGCATTTATATACTACTCATAGTTACAAAATATCACATTTACTTTCCAATTTCCATTATCTAACATCTACTGGGACAGCATAATATTTGCCATTATTTTTTTTCTTTTCAAAGGATGGAATTGAGATTGTTAAGCTGCAGGCATCAAACGATAAACTGGGAACTAAAGGTTTAAGAACACAAGAAAAATAAATCTCAGCATAGGTAACAGAATGATTTGAAAAGATGCAAAAACAAATGAAGAAACATTGTTTAGAGGCAACTGAAACGAAAGTGACCACTACAATCACAAATATCAAGGGACCTTAAACAATAACTACCAAACCCTCTAACAAGTAAGTCTTGTTAAAATGACATGCTGTGAATTGGGAATGTACAGAAAGAGAGAGAAATAAAGAGAAGACTCATTGAGCTGACCTCAAGGAGCTACGACTTTTTGTGGAGGTTCCCAGGGGGTATATGCTAAAAGTATTCATTGCATTAAAAATGATCTGAGTTATTTTGAATCATTGTTCTCAAAATGAGATTCCAGTGGTGAACTGTGCTAGGCTACAAAATCCTTTCATTCTTGGGGAAGGCCTAAAGTGAGCACCCAAAGGCCTTTGTCTTTCTCTTCTGGTTCAACAAGATTCTTATATCTTATCACTCCAAATATGACAAAAGGCCTCATACGGTAAAATGATCCATATGCTGTAGTAGAAAAGATCAAAACAAAAACCCAAGAAACATTGAAACTGAGCAAGAAAAAATCCTAGTACATTTAACAAAGGGAAAACCCTCAGCATGTGTCATCTTTTCTTTTTGGGGTAATGAAGAGAATAAAAAAAGCCCTAAGGAGTCATAGATCATAGCATATCTGAATAACTATATGAAATATAATACAGCTACGACACAGAGAATGAGGATATGAAGCATACGTAATATAAAGATGAAAAAAAGAGACCTTATGTGAAAGGTTCTTATAAGCTATATTAGAGATTCCAAACTTGAAAATACTAAGGAAAAAGGGAAACTGTGAAATATCTAAATGGGATGGTGACATGACCACAGATAGAGTTTTAAAATATCTCTCCAGCCCAAAGTTCATGATGGCTTAGAGTAAGGTAATGGGGGTTCAAGTTGGGAAGAGTGAAGAAATTCAAGTGATATTTAACTCATAAAGTGATTAGATACTGTAATTGATTTGATACTGGTGAGAGGGAGAGAAGAGTTAAGCTGCTTTTCTGACTTGGAAAACTGGATGAATAGTACTGACACAGAGATTGAGAAGTATAAATTTTATAATGTGGATTGGTGATATAATAAAGTAAATCTGATGTATTTTGAAGTTTTGAGTGCCTCTGGAGAAGGAACATGAACAACTCACTTGGGCCTCGTACTCAAAAAGGCATGTAGATTGAAGTGTTAATTTGAGACTTGTCAGAAAATAGACAATGATGACATCATAGTGATTAGTTGACTGGATTTTAATTTGTGCTGAAGAGCCAATTAAAAACAGAAACAT
Source organism: Rhinolophus ferrumequinum (assembly GCF_004115265.2). Classification (NCBI taxonomy): domain Eukaryota; kingdom Metazoa; phylum Chordata; class Mammalia; order Chiroptera; family Rhinolophidae; genus Rhinolophus; species Rhinolophus ferrumequinum. Next base: position 16,674,715 of record NC_046290.1, read on the forward strand.
CTGAAAGGAGGGAAGAATTTGAAGTGAAACCCATAAAAAATTACACAAACTTAACTCTAATGGAAAAGAAATACCCCTTAAAAGATTGTTTTTATGAATTCTCTAGACTTACTTTGCCGTATGTATGTATGTATGTATGTATATATGTATTTGCTTATGGTTGTAAAAAATCTACTTAATAAATGTGGAGTTTGAAGTTTATTACAGAAAATGGGCATTTCCTTTATTACCACTCAGTCTTTCTTTGAGTGTTCATTTGAAATATCCCATTATTTATATATTATATTATTATCCACATGTCACGTTTTATGTTATTCATGTAAATATAACAGTAGTTTCAAAGTTCAGACTTTTTTTCCTTTCATTCCAATAAAGTATCTTTGCTTTCTCACATTCGCCTACTTCTATAAAAAGGTAGCAGTTAACAGAGAAGCTCCTAGACAACTGCAATACCACAATAGACAAGAGAGAGTTCCCCAAATGGGGGATTGCTTAGCGAGAGAAACTGGTGGGGAGGGAGAGTAGGCTAAGAAGGAAAGAAAGGGAATTTTATGTGTTTTTGGTCAGTATAGTTTGTTGTGCAAAAATGTGAGGTCTGTAAAGAAAGCAAAAAAATATGGTGGAAAGTTATAAACTACATTATATATTTTTTCAATAATTAATTAGTTCCTGTTCACTAATTCATTAATTCTATGAATTATTTAGTCTTTATTTTAGCACTTGGTTTAGACATAACTAAGTGAGGAGACTGATCATGCTTGCTGAAGCTTCAGAAAGGGTACATTTAAAAATGAGATTTCTAACCCTGGTGAAAGGAGACCCTGCCCCTCAGTCTACTGTCACTATATGACTATGGTTAAGGGCCTGATTTACAAATGACACACCGATTGTTGGATAAGATTATCAAGAACAATGAATACATTTACTCACAATTGTCAATTACACCAAAAGTCAACTATGTTCCTGCTGATGTAGGCCACTTTTAAAAATATAACAGCATGTACTATTAAACAAAATGAACATATAATACCACAATTATAATTACAGGCATGTTGACTTCTTTTGCTTCTTGCATTACTTTATGAGACATTTGATACTTGATTTTATCTGAAAAGTTACAGGAGAGTATTGGTATCTGCTGGTTCCAGGAAATGAAGTCAGTTTCAGGAAACTATGCAATGTTACACGATCACAACATAAATAATTTGTGTGACGTTCCATTATGTATGCATCATTTAAAAAAATACTTCACATATCAGACATCTTCTGATCTTATTCATAAATATCTGAGACTGATAGTGATTTTTTAAAAATACATCAAACCTCAGTCACCTAATGTTTTAGTAGATTAGAACTTATTATTGTATAAATTAATACATATGAACATAAAGAAATGTAAATATACATGCTATATCTTTGAATGCATGCACGTGATGCTATAGATATGTACACACATACATGCATTACATGCATATATATATGCATATCTATCCATCTATATGTATATATATATATATATATATAGAGAGAGAGAGAGAGAGAGAGAGAGAGAGAGAGAGAGAGAGAAAGAGTAATGTTTGTTAATCCACTGAATCATCTTAATGTTTTTTTAAAGAGTCAAATTTTGGAATATAACTAACCCACTTTAAACCACTAACTGTTATTATGGATCAAATGTTGCTAAATAAAATATTTTATTTCAGTAAGAGCTATTATACACATCATTGCTGGCCCATTTGAAGCTGTTGTTCATCACTTTAGCAATTAGTTCTTTCTTTATTTTTTCAAAAATAAGCCACACTTGTTTTTTGTTTGTTTATCTGTGTGTTTTCCTATGACATAATTGTAATGAAATTGACATATTAAAAAATACATGTTTAAAATAGAGCTAAGGTTATATATCAAGTTTCCTGGGCGACATTTCTGTGACACAATGTCATCTTCTGATTGATTGACTGGTAGATTGTTTAACACAGGGATGGCTGAAAATATTTTTATCAAGAGACATCCTTCACTTTACTGAAACTCAGAAATATGTATTTCCAGCAATGTTCATTGGCATCTTTTAGCTCTCATTTCCACTGTTAAATTTGCTACAACTTTCTATGTAGGACACGGAGAAGTATGAGTGAAATGTAGAAGACATTTTAAGAGTTATGGAAACATGTTATAAAACATGAACTGTGTAATTGTTTAATTATTTATTGCACCAGAAAACCACCACAATTAAAAATAATACAATGGAAGTATTGGTAAAGTTGTAAAAATTGGAGTACAGTTTAGAGTACAGTCAAAGCTTTAAAAAGTTAAATGAGCTTCACAAGAGTCATGAATTCTCAGGAACCCCCCTCCCCATATGTGTATCTATGTATCTATATATGATGTTTTGACAACTAAGTTTGAGAACTTGTAACTATGTTCCTAACCATTTTCTTGATATCAGAGAGATTATTCCTTATGAATTTGTACCAACTGGACAAACACTGAAACAAGTTTACTATTTGGAAGTGTTGAAAAGGCTGAGTGAAAAAGTTAGACGACCTAAACTTTTTGCCAACAATTCATGGCTCTTGCATCATGACAATGAACCAGCTCACACGGCACTATCTGTGAGGGAGTTTTTAGTCAGTAAACACATAACTGTTTTGGAATACTCTCCCTACTCATCTGAGCTTGCCCCCAATGACTTCTTTCTTTACCCAAAGATAAAGAAAATATCGAAAGGAAGACATTTGGATGACATTCAGGACATAAAGGGAAATACAATGACAGCTCTGATGGTTATTCCAGAAGAGTTCCAAAATTGCCTTAAGGGTGGACTAGAGGCTGGCATCAGTGCATAGCTTCCCAAGGGGAGTACTTTGAAGGGGACCGTAGTTATATTCAGCATTGAGGCATGCAGCACTTTTACTAGGATGAGTTCGCAAACTTAATTGTCAGACCTCTCATCTATATATGTATGTATCTGTATATCTATATATCTATATACCTATATATCTATGTCCGTATCTATATCTATAATAAATAAGCGGCTTGGGAGATTTTATAACTAGTACATAGTCAGTAATTAAATTTTTTTTTTTAATGTATAGTTATCCAACACAATTTCATTTGTACACACACTTAAATCTCTCAATAAAGCAAGGAAATAAAGTAAGCGAGAGCAACTCAGGTTTGAGTTCTACTGTTACGTATGTATTCAGGATAATACTTCCCTTTATTGAGGAAAAGGAAAAGATAATTATTTATGAAACTATCTCATTTAAGGTTAGTGAGAATAAAGTTACTAGTAACACTGTATCAACCCAGTATCTAAAATAATCTCTTCCAGCCACAAAAGGCTGAATTAACTTGGTGTCCAAACTGAGTTAGATGAGGAGTGAGACAATACTACCAAGAGGTGATTTATCTGCTTTTAAGATAAAAAGTGTGAAAAAAAATTGGTGAGGTCATTCCACAGCTGAAGAGCAATGTTCTTGACAGTGTTGAAATCACTAAATATCAGTCCTTCTAAATGTATCCTAATAATTATTACAAATAATATTGTTACTTACTCCTATAATTGTTAAAATTATTAAAGAAAATCATTTCTCTCGTTACTTTACAAAATGGTAATATCTTAGCACACATTAATTTTAATTAGCAAATCAGTTGGTTAGTTTGTTGGATGGTGTTTATTATTTGTTGGGCATCATAAAGAGCATTTGAAATTTAAATAGGATCAAGAAATACTGTATTAAAATTATGCTGACTCTAACCACTTTGAACACCTCTTGTAATTACAGAAGTCAAATGTGACTTGTACTCATATTTTGTTATCGATATATTGGAGTATTACAATTTTAATTCAGTTTTTTTCCTATCTTAAAATGTGTATACATTGTTTTGGCACCCTTTGTACGTATGTGTGTGTGTGTGTGTGTATACGTATATGTGTGTGTGTGTGTGTGTGTGTGTGTTAGAATCCTTTGAACACAGCACATATATGTATGACGTGATAAAATATCAAGTCACATGATAAGAGGGAAAATATATATATACGATGTGATATATTTTCCCTATTACTTAACTGTAAGAGGTCCTTCAAAGTTTTAAAGTGAGTATAGATTGTAGCATTGGAAAAATAAAGCTTTGGGTGTTAGATTACAAAATTGAGATATACCCTTTAATTTCCTAATTTTTCTCATTGCTAGGACGCTATGAAGATATTATAAAATTTCACACAATAGTTTTTGGAAACTACGTTATATCGTATGAGTCCAGCATATTTTCCTCTCACCATTGTGGAATCATCTGTCAGTTACAAATTACTCCAATAATACTGATAGTGACATTCAATAATGACTATCAAATCTGATGGCTGCCAACCTCTTCACTTCTATCTCCTCTCCAGTATTTGCACTCTGCCTTCCTTTTAGGACTTAAAGATTATACCAAAACATGAAAATTTACCAGATAATAGTGAAAGGGATCAAGGATGACCATACATTTAGCATTTTGTTCTACGTAAAATAAGAAGACTTTTAAAAGTTTTTTTCCACCATACTACTGTTTCTCATTTACAACCTAAGGTTAGAGTTGTTTGTTCAAAAATAACATTCCTCTTTCATAATCTTTGTGCACTGGTTACAGAAGTGTTTTGTTGAAATGTGATTAAAAAAGGATTTTTTTTTCTGTAAAGAATGAATAAAAATAAAATGCACCTGGTGCGATAAATGTTAACTACCTCAGTATAGCTTATGTATTATTATATAAAATAAATGATTTGGTTTTTGAGTTCAAAGTTGTAGCAATTTTCTGAATAGATGTTTGCAAAATGAATTATTGTTTGTTTTTCTCTGTGTTGTATTATTATTATGGATATAAAGATATAAAATGGAGTCAATACCGAAGCAAGGAGAAAAGAAATACAACAATATTAAAGAATTATGATATAGAGTGCAGTGCAAGTACGATTTAAAAGGTTTGAATATTTTAACAACTATAAAAATGCATTTAGATAAATTTTAATAACAAATGGCATTGCACAAATAATTGAAGGCAGCACAAACAAATGGACTGAAAAAACAGGTATATTTTAAGTTAATAAAAAAACATTGTGTTTGTGTGTGTGTACACTTTTTCATCATTATTTAAAATTAAGAGCTATTGAAAGTAACCAAAAAAAGAATCACACTCTATTTATAATCATTTAAGTTGATAACTATAGATTTATTGTTTAAAAATGTAAAGTTTAAATAATTGAAATTATTCTACTTATTGTTTATCTTATTATATTCAAATATCTTCTGAATGATTTAAAATGTACTGTTCATACTTGAGGTAGATGAATAAAAGTAGAGAATATGATCTACTATTTTAATTTGTCAATTGAAAGTAAAACAAAATATGCAAAATATTCAGGCCTTTCCTGACTAGCAGAACACTATAAAGCTAACAGGACAGGAGTTCATAAACCCATTGATAGATCATACAAGTATTGTTTTACTATAGTTGATCCAGAGTTAAACGTACAATTTGAAATCAGTAATTGAATATATGTGTGACTGGTACATTCCTTTACTCATCAAACATTTCTTACAAAAAATTAAAATGATTGCGTAAATGGTCCTGAAGGCCCTAGCTAGTCTCAAGATTCTCATAAATAGATGATGAGATAAAGAAATTGTGGTACATATATACAATGGACTATTACTCTGCCATAAAAAATAATGAAATCTTATCATTTGTGATAACATGGGTAGACCTAGATGGTAGTATACTAAGTGACTCATATACTAATATATAAGTCAGACTGAGAAAGTCAAATACCATATGATGTCACATATATGTGGAATGTAAAGAAAAAATAAACGAACAAACGGAAGACACATTGATAAAGAGAACAGACTGATGGTTTGGGGGCCTGGGTAAGAAAGGTGAAGGGATTAAGGATTACATATTTGTAGTTACAAAAGAGTCATGGTGATGTAAAGCACAGTATGGAGAATATAGTCAATAATACTGTAAAAACTATGTACGAATATAGTGTCAGATGAGCACTAGACTTATTGGGGTGGGGATCACTTCATAAATTATAAAAATGTCTAATCATTAGGCTGTACACCTGAAACTAATTTAAAACAATACTGAATGTCAACTACAATTGAAGAAAATAGTCACAGGGATACAAAATACAGCATAGGGAATATAGGCAATAATATTTTAATAAGTATGTACAGGGTCAGATGGATAATAGGCTTATTGGGTTTATCACTTTGTGAGGTATATAAATGTCTAATCACTATGTTGCCTTGAACACCTGAAACTAATTAAAAAAAAGATTCTATGATTTGCTAGGTTGCTAAGTATTAAATAATTACTATGGTTTTCACATTTTTATATTTTAAAAATAATTTCATTAACTATAACTTTATAAACAATGGATTGCTGTTTTTTCCTTTTGTGTTTTCCATTTTTTATAAATGTAATCTGCCCTTCATTTTTATTAAGAGAAACTGTATTTGAGATCCCTCCATATTGATGCTTGCAGCTGTATATTTCATTTATCCATTTTCCCAACTCTATAAGTTTCCATTGTATGAATAAACCACAATGTATTTATTTATTACTGTATATTTATTGACTACTTTCTTCCTGCCAAGCCTTATTTTTTTTTTAATTAACCATAGTAATTGTTATTGACATATTGACATCTATGTATCTCCTGGTGTATGTGTGTGTGTGTGTGTGTGTGTGTGTGTGTGTGTGTGTGTGTGTGACTGATTTAACAAACACAACTTAATAATATGTTATATTATTTGGTAGGGCACATCCTTCAATATGTTCTATTTCTTCATAAGTATTATCATAGCATAATTTGATTCTTCCTCTTCTTTTTGAAATTTAAATTCAGCCTCTAAAGTTCCATTAAAATCCCAACTTGATATTTATTTCAATGAAAGTTTTGCATCGATTCTATTATTATGCCTTGAAGATTTGTGGTAAACTTCTGGAATTCCTTTATCCCGGCCATGTTGTTTAGAATATGGTTGTTTATTATATTCAATAATATAATCAATAATAATATAATACAATATATAATAATATATAATATATATAATATAATATATACAATAATATATAATAATAATAATTTGTAATATATCATAATATATTATTATATATAACAATATATAATATAATATAATATTAATGTAAATATATAATATATTATAATATATAATATAATGATAATATAATAATAATATATAATAATATAATAATATACAATGATACAATAGTATATAAAATATAATACAATATAATAATATAATCAATATATTCAATAATATAATAATAATATAATAATATAACAATATAATCTCACTCCATCTTTAAATGACATCTTCAAATTGCCACCCAAAATAATTTTAGAAATCTCAACAATATAAACAGTGTATGAAAGTTTCCATTGTTTCAATAATTATAATTTGAAATTGTATCTCATTTAGATTTACTGGAATGTCCTTGGCAACGGTGTAACAAAGTGTTGTCCAGGTGGGTCTCTTCTACCTGGTTTTGCCTCAAATTGTCCAAATTTCAATAGAATCATTTACTACTTTTTTTTTTTTGCCTAGAATAATTGGATTTCCTTTTATATTCTGAATAATGTATTAGTTATATCTCTCTATGTCTTCTAACTTTACTTTGTTCATGGTGCAATTTGCTATTCAAATGTTTAGTATTAATTTGACCCAAATTTTCGTGGAAGTTTTCTGTGATTTGTACTTTTGTGTATTAAGAAAACCTTATCTATTTAAAGTTATTATATATATATGTGTGTGTGTGTGTGTATACACATTATATGCCACAATAACTAAGTATACACACACACACACACATATATATATTTCTATTCATTTGAAATTTTTGTCTTATATTTTTTTAAGGAAAAAAACTTAGTTATTGTGGCATATAATGTCAACTAGGAACCATATTTTTTAAGCTGGATAACCAACTGTAACAGAATTACTGACTTTTCTTATTTAGGTGAAATATTAGTTATATAAGTTATTATATTTCCCTATGTGTGGGGGACAATTTCTGATTGCCTATTATTAATATTCCAATACTAATCTATTTAATTAATATAACTTTTACCAAGCCTTAGTATACTTTTAAGCAAGTATCAGGCTACCCACCCATGCCCCAGTCCTGCAAAATTGTTCAGTTATGTATGTCATCTTATTACTGAAAATTTCACTCACTAATTCTTATTACCTCATTTATTAATATCTTAGGTTATTCCTTTTTTGTCAGTTAAGGAATATTTGGTCTAAAGAAAATAAACATAAATAGAGGTGGCAAATAGTCATATTTAAACAGAAGTATAGAGGTTGTTTAAACTGTTTTTAAGTAATGTATTAAAAACAGCATTTTATGTCATGACATATCATTTTAAAGCATTGTTTTAGTGGCAAACATATTAGATCATATGGCAATATATTTGAGTGTCTATTTTGGATATTCAAATGCAATAAGTATATGCATTAGAATGTTGTGCTAAAATAATAAACACATTATTTTACATATTGCTGAAGTAATATTACACAAAATGTTTCATAGCACAACCATAATCATTTATTTAGCATATATTTCTATTTATAAAAAGTAAAATTGATGATTCAAAGAATTTGAATATGTTTTAATGTTAATGCTATACTGTAAGCTGGTATTTTAAATATGGATTGTCAGATGTTCAAATTACTAAAATGATTTCCTAACTCATACTTGACACTTGGCCACCATATGACCCATTCTCCACATAATATACAGAAGTATGAAAAAATATATATGTGAGTCACGTCACAATCCTTTCTACAACCACCAATATCACCCTATTACATCCTATACAAAATTCAAAAACCTTTCCATGATCTGCGTAGATCTACCTGCCTTTCTCTCTGAGCATTTCTTGGGTTTCCTTCTCCTGCTAACCAGTCTCCTGTGCTTTTAAAAACATACCATGCATTATCACATCTTTTTTCTCCCATGTATAGAATATTCATCCTCCAGAATTTCTCGTAACTACTACTTTCTTATAGTTTAAATCTCAGTTCAAATCAACACATAGAGTTGTTTTGACCAGTCTACTAAAATAGCCTCTTATGGGTACATAATTTTTTATAACATTAGCCTCTTCTGTGTTTATTCATATTGTTAATACACACTGAAATTGTATTCTTTACATATGTGATTATTATTTTCTTCTTCCAATAATAGAGTAAGCTCTTTCTCTATTTCTTGGTATCATCCGGTGTATAAAGTAATGACTAGCATATGGTCAAATCAAAATGCAAGATTACCCATATAAAAAAAAGATGTGAAGACAGTTGATTTTTTTCCCCACACACTGCTTACCACAAGGAAAAACTAAAAATAAAACAAACAAGCAAACAAACAATATATACGATAGCATGCAAGCTGGTATTGGTAACTAGCCATATACTTGGCTGGAGGTGATACTGGCATCACCTTGAGAACTGGACAGAACACTCTTTACCCCTATTTTTCCTTTAATTATGAATCTTTGTTGTTGCAGAGGATGAAACATATAGAAAATAAAAGAAAGGAAGGCATTGATAAACTTCACACAGTAGGTAATACTCCTGGGCCCAAAACAAAAACTGCATTGAGATTTAGAAAACTAGGAATTGACTTAGTTGTTTATGTTGGAGATGTATAGATATATTCAAGAAGTTTGTGGTAAGAATAACTCATTTAATTTAATCATAGTTTCACTACCACATTGAGAGAATACTTATTTATCAGAGGCAATTCCTCTTTATGAAAGAAGAACAAATGCTATACAGAGATTTAATGTGCATTAAGATAGTCTGAAATGAGTAAAGAGAGATGGTGTATAGTCATTGAAAGGTATTTTATAATTATTTATATGGGAAGGTATTAGCAAAGTAAGTTTAAATAAAAAAGCTGTAATCATGGCACAACATTCTAAGGTATATATCACATTATACATTATATACACATGACTATATGCAGATAATTATATGCATATGTACGCAGTGTTCACCCATGTATAAATATACATATATATCACCCATGGAAATCTATCTCGCAACATAAATTACACCCACAACCACATTGATTACCATACAGTTTCACTAGAGAAGACAAAGTTTCTGGAATAACAAGCTAAGATTTTAGTAGTGGTTCTTCCTTGTGTTGTGATATTATGGAGGATGATTTCAAAGGTTTATTTGTATTTGCTTTATAATAATTTTATATAAAATTAGAAATTATCTATGATCTTGCATAACAAATATAACAAAACATAATCGATAAATGAGCTAAATTATGCCAAATATAGTCAACCTTATAAATTTTTACCTAAGATAATAATGTAAGCGTATAATAATGTATAGATAGGTAGATAGATAGATAGATAGATAGATAGATAGATAGATAGATAGATAGATAGACAGGGAGACAATCATAAATTCACTGTTATTCTGAAAAATTGCCAATATGTTTTCTTTTTTAGTTAAAATGAGACAAAAATTTCACAGTTTTTCTATAATCTTTGCATCTTAACTGATATGCAACAAATGTCAAAGAAAAGCAGAACGAGTTACTTATTTTTGTTTGTGTTTCTGGCCTCATAATAAGCAAACATGTTTTATCACATCCATGCATTAAACTTTAAAAATTTATTTAAAAACATATTCCATCAAATAAGATTTTGTGACAGAAAACTTGGACTTACATATGACTTGATATTGAAAAATCAAAGACAATAGCATATCTAGAAAATTTTACTGTATTTACTCAGTACATACACAATTGAAAAATCAGTTAAATTATGCAAAATATAGTGAACCTTATAAATTCTTACCTAAGATAATAATGTAAGTGGAATTCTTTCTAGTGTTACTCTAATCATAGATTAAATAAATATCAAGTGATGAATAAATACATGCTAGGTTAGAAAATAATATCAAATCACTTATTAAAACATTGGAAGGTCAACAATTTAACCTTATCTTTGACTATTTTTAAAAAATAAGTATATATACGTCAACACTAATGAATAACACTTTTTGAAACATCAAAGCTTAGCTTGAATGTCAAATGGTTAATTATCAGAAAGGAAGACGCTTTCCTTGAATGTAAGATTACTTTGCCTTGCCACCTTGGAAACACTCCATTTGTACATGTTATAAGACAAACAGTAAAGGCTACACTTCAGAGCAGTTGCGTTCACAAAGACATACACAGAGCACCTCGAGTTCAGATTTTCTCTTTAGTTGGCATTACTTTAAGACCCTAGTGCCTTGAAAAAAATACCCAAATTAAAAAATGACTGTATATAAATAAAGCACACGCATTTATTACCCTAAGGCCACAGTGTTCTCCAGATGATAGTAATTTGTAGGATACTTTGTGTTGCCTTCCCCAACTTGTTTCAAATAAAATCATCACAACAACCAGGATTTCCTGTCCTAATTTACAATATGTAGTCAAAAACCTTTAAAAAACAAATGACTTCCAATGTCCAGTTCTGCACGTAAGGAGCTTGGAAGTAGACACTCCATCTAAACAACATAAAAGCTGAACTAACTGAGAAACCAAAAACACGTCTTGGACACCTTAGATTGAGGAAGACACAGGACAAACAGCTGTCTCCAAGGTTAAAGGGACAGACAGGTAAATACAAGGAGTTATGACTTACCAGAGCAGAGAATCACCAGCAGAGGCTGCTCAAGACTAAGTGCCTGGAAAAGAAAACCAGAACTGCAATTAACCAACTGTTGGGGGCTCAGTGCTGACAATTTTGAGAGTTAAACTACAGACGGACCCAGTCATAGGGAGGTGAGGTGGGGAGGGATACAATACTGTGAGATTTATCTCCAAAAGCTCACCAAATCACCACGATAATTTGACAAAAATCACCTCATGCTCCAAGCTGGAGGAGGAAAAAGGAACCATTTAAAAATACTTGAAGAACTCTGTGTTTTACAAGGTCTACTACCACCCGGGGAAGCTAATTAACCAGATAGAGCTGATAGTAGCAAATCCTATATATACTATGTTTTTCCTATAGATAGATACCTATGATAAAGTTTAATTTATAAATTAGGCAAAGAGCTTAACAAGAACAACTAGTAATAAAATAGAACAACATACTGTAATAAATGTTATGTGAATGTGGTCTCTCTCTCAAAATACCTTATTGTACTGTAGTCACCCTTCTTTTTGTGATGATGATAAAATGTCTTATTAAGTCAAGAACTTTCACCTTTTCACTTAAAGGAAGCACTTTATCTCAATTGTCTTTATTAAGTAAAATAACGGTTACTTGAACACAGGTACTGCAATATGAACACAGTGGATCTGATAACTTGAGACAGCTAGGTGACTAATGGATGGGGGAGCTGCATACAGAGAGGAAACATTTCCAGGGCAGGACAAAGTGGGGCTGTGCAATTTCCCTACACGACTCAGAACAGCACACAATTTAAAATTCATGAATCGTTTATTTCTAGAATTTTCCATTTAATATTTTCAGACATCAGTTGACTGCGGTTAACTCAAACAACTGACCGTGAAACCACAGATAAGAGGCTACTATTGTATAATCAGAGCCTAACTGACCTGGGGGACGTGGGGCAAGGACATACCCAATCTAGCCCACTCTAGCCATTCTGTCCCACCTGACGTGGGAGAAAAAATTAAGAAACTCTTGTAAAGAGTGTGTCTCCCATCCTTTTCTGTGACTCCAATTATATATATATATATATATATATATATATATATATACACACACACATATATATTAAGTCCATTTACTCTGTCTCATTTATCTTCTATGCTATTTCTTTTTCTGTATTTTCCATCATTTTTGCTCTCTTTGCCTCAGTCTGGAAATTTCTGGTTATCTAACATTTGGTTCCCATATACTCTTTTATGCTGTGACCATTCTGATGCCAAAACAATCTACTTAATAGCCAGTACTGTTTTTGTTCTAGAATTTACATTTAGTCCTTTTTTAAATTATTCTTCTGTGGTAAATTTCTCTATTCATCATATACATTTAGGAATGTCTTGTTTCTATTTATTTTCAAATCCATGTGTAATAAATCTAGTAAGTCATTCATCTTGATGTTGTCTCTAGTATCTGTTTGTTTATTTTTCTCCTGGTCCTCTTTATTGCATATCTTGACATTTATGTTTTAATGCAAGGTACTATTGTATTTTTCAGGGTTCTCCAGAGAAACAGAACTAATGGGTTCTATCTATCTATCTATCTATCTATCTATCTATCTATCTATCTATCTATCTATCACCTATCTACCTGTCTATCTATCATTTATCTATCTAGATACATTTGAAGGAATTGGCTCATGTGATTGTGGTTTGTGGGGTCTGGCAATTTCAAAATCTGTAGAATAAGCCTGTAGACAGGAGATTCAGATTAGAGTTGATAATCCACTCTTAAAGCATAGTTCCTTCTTCTTCAGGAAACCTCAGTGTTAGCTCTTAAAGCCTTTGACTAATTTTATGAAACCCATGCACATAACTGAGGGGCATCTCATTGTTTTTTTAAACTGAACTGATTGCAAATGTTAATTACATCTAAAAAATATCTAACATCACAGAAACATGTACAATCAGAGCCTAACTGATTTTGATCAAAAAACTGGGCATCATAGCATAGCCAAGTTGACACATAAAACTAACCATCAGAATTATTTATGAAACACACTATGGTCTTCCAATGATGCTTATATCCCCCAGAGAGAGTTAACCCTATAATCTGATAGACAGTAAGACAGAGAGGATCACATCATACTGACCCGATGCAGGGTAACACTTTGAGTGATTCACTCTTATATTAATATTGGTTTTTATTCTTTAGCGCTACGGAAATGTCAAAAACCCCAATCTTTCTTTCAGATTCTTTCATCTTGACTTCTGACATCTTGCTCTGCAAAACATAATAATTTGGCAAATGGCTCAAGGTAAAACGGACTATCCTGCTCATATCTCTGTACCTCTCTTTTCTCTGGAATGTTGGCCTCACTGAATTCCGGTTACCTTACTATTGCTAAATACTAAAATTGTGTCCTCCTATCCAGTGAAATTGGATGGGAGGACACAGAATACCTCTTGGCATTGCTGTCCAGATTTTCAAATTCTCACTCCACATGAAGAATAATAAAGCCCTAAGTGGAAGGAAAAAAAAAAAAAAGGAAAATAGAAAAAGAAAACTGGTATAACGAAATAATATTGACTCACTCTTCTTTCATTTCATTCTGTCTAGGATCTTGGATTATGAAGTGTTGATTGCCATAACAAATGTCCCCTTCATCTCTCCTTCTTTCTTCTCATTACTATTTTATTTGGCTTTCATATATGCTGGGGGTAGGACTTTGGGTCTATCAAAATTACTCTATCATAGCTGGGATTGGAAATCTCTATTAGGTATTTACCACCCAAATGAAAATCAGAGATTATTTCAAGAACCAAATGGTCAATGTTCTCAACTGAAGGTGAAATATTAACAAGCTAAGTGAAGAGTGTCAATTACAATATGTCTTGGAGGTCACCGCCCTTGGTAATTTCTGCTGATGTCAAGTATGAAGTGTTTTGGGACAAAGCAATGTCAGAGTGTGTTGTTGAATATTTGACAGTGACTCTAATAGCGCACGGAATGCATCATGCACTCTAGTTACTGAACGAAAGTACAAACGGAGAATGTTGATGAGTATTGCAGGCTTAAGAACGTAAGTAGCTTCTTTCTCTAGTCCTCACTTACTTCCTTCTAAAGCTTCATAAGTGACCTAATATAATAAATGAGTTTGGAAGGAAAAATAAGCATAATCCAACACATATACAATGAATGTCAGATGACTATAGTAATTGTAAGACAACAGTGAATATGCCTGTACCTTGATTTTTGGGTAAGTTAAAATGTGAAATGATATAGGCCTTAGGAACAAAATTAGTTATATATGCCTTTTTCTTCAATTTAAATGTCATCAAGATTCAAGGCCTTATTTAATCTCCTATTCCACTTATTCTTTGGTTTTATTTCTCAACTTTCACCTGGATAAAGACAAGTGGTGCTATTTATTTGTCTTCCTTCAAATCCCAATAGCTATGTAAAGAATTCAAATAAATACAGAGGGTGCCCAAAAATGTATACACATTTTAAGAAAGGGAAAAAAAAAACAAAACCTGTACTAATTGTAATACTCAATATGTACCGATAACAAAAGATGAATACAAGTCATGTTTGACTTCTGCAATTACCAGAGGTGCTCAAAGTGGTTACCATCAGTGTCTGATTACAGCAAACTACTGCTTGAGCATAGATGTCTTAAAATGTGTATACCTTTTTTTAGTACTCCTGGTATAGATTGAAAAAACCATAGCATCATTTTATGTTGTGAGGCAATAAGTTCGGGTTTGTCTCTGAATGTTTCTTCTGTCCTGGAGCAAGAGCGGAAATTAAAAAAAAAAAAAAAAGAAAAAGCAGGTAGCATTGCTCATATCCGCTGTTAAGGTAATTGTTGTTGATCTAAGAGAGCTACATTCATTCTGAAGGTAATATGTTGGGCTAATTGAAATTAACTTGATTAGGGGTTACAGAAGGGAAGTAACAGGCAGTATACTCCTAAGATTTTATAAAGCATGAAAACTATCTGAAATGATAAAACATGACATTCTAGTATATTAGCATATATAGCATATAAATTAAAAATCATTGCCCTTTTCCGACTCAGATTTGTGAAGTTTAATGGAAGCAATAGTTTAAAAATCCCAGAATGAATTCAAGCAAGTCAACTTGTTTTGGGCATGGGACAGAAGTTACGGATGCTGTTTTATCCTGTTACCTAAGAAACCACTTGCATCAATCACATTACCCCAGGACCTGTTTTCCTCTTTAAAGAATTCACATTTAGCTTTTTGTACCCTGAAACCATGTTATTGTTACCCCAGGGACAGGTTGCTTAGATTCTATGAATGCTTCCTATAAATTTTCCTTATAATGACAATATTGTCTAAATAACAACAAATGCCAAAAGCACTTTGCAGCTCATGTTCAGTGTTGTTTGTCTAGAGTCCTCAGGCTGTTGATACCACTCTACTGTAATCTATTCAGCCAGAATGATCTTTTTGAATTTACAAGCTATCAAGGGACATGAATCATACTCAACTCTGGCTTATGCCACATTTCTAAATGTGCTGGTCCTTGATCTTTTCAGGACTCTAAACCAGTCAACACTTACCAGCATGGCATTTTTACTCCTACCTTTCTCTCTGAACATATTGATTTAGTTGAATTATCCACTAAGCCCTCTTCCCGCTCACATTCATCATTTTCTTGGAATCTCTATCCACATAGTATATAGAAAAATGTCTTTAGTTATAAAAATGACACTAAAAAGGAAGTAATCATGTAAGTTCTCTGAGTTGGGTCTTTTCATTATATATTTAATAATTTTGGTGTCTAACATAAGACGTCTACAGAGTGACTGTTTACTAGACTTTTATGGAATAAATGATTAAACAGTCAATCTTCAATAAAATGCAGATGTCCACAAAATGTCTTAATTAATAAACATAATTGATGTGAAGACATCAGGAAATAAGTAGATAGATGTGAGAAGGGAAGCTACCCTACACGTAAAACACAGTCAAATTTTTCTAGTATTTATTTTTCCTTTAAAATTCACACCTAAAAAACATATATTTGAAACTCTATATTCCTGTACCTGATTTTGCTTGGTTTCTATTTTGTGTTTCTGTGCATTTAGGCTCATGGGGCACTATTTGGGATGCAGAAGTGCTCTGATTTTGAGAAATGTATAAATTTGAAAACTTGTTTCTTGTTTCAACTATGGTTTCATCCTTGAATATTCTATACGAGTTATATTTGATATATGATTTATGCTTATGAAGACATTTATGGTAACAAAAAAGTTATCTGTGTTTTAAGAACTAAGTTGAAATGGGTTACTTGTAACTTCTCAGGAAAAATAAAAGTACTCTCTAAATATGGCTTTTAAGAATGCTATTTCTTTCACTTTTCTCTGCACTGAAATACAAGGTTTAGTTTTTCATGGTCATTCTCGCACAGATAGTAGGAGTAGCAAGGCACCCATTTTATTTCAGCTTTTCAGCAGTACACCCTGAAATACATGGCCAATAAAACTATCAATCTAAATAATGAAAACAAGATCAGATGATTTGCTATATATAATCTGATAGAGGGAAAGTTAGGTCAATCAGTAGTTTTATTTTGTTTCACCTACTTGGACTTTCCAACAGGGTTGTCTCAAGAGTTCTGATGACAATTAGGAAAATAGTAGAAATAAACTAATGTCAAGGTAAGTGACATAAGTATTATCTAATGATCCAACACAAAAATTTAGCAACTCAGGAGAGACTTAACTGTGCATAGGTTGAAAGATCTTTAACTCTGAAACAGGATTTTTCTTTTCATTTGGCATGTATATCATTTCCATCTCAAACTCTAGAGGAAGGCTATTCAGTAAAGGAAGGACACTTTGCCCCTGAGTGCGTTATTTCTCCATTAGAGAGCATGCATGCTTCATTCTACTGTTCGAATTTATCAAGAAAAATGTACTGCTAGTTTATAATTTGCATGACACTATTAACACATAGGTAAGAGCCTTTCATTGCTCTAAAAGCAGTATTTGTTGTTCATTTTGTGGTTTCTTTATTTATGGGATTTTACTTCCATTGCCTCCAAGAATTTCTGTTTCTAAATCTGTTGCCTGGACACTTAGTTTGCTTGTGATCTTTTGCATCACTAATAACTCAACCTTTCTAAGCCAGTGGGTCACTAAATTGCATTTATTTTTGTCTCTTAATAAAAAGAAAAAAGACAGGTATGGCATTTTATACTCTCTCATCATTTATTGCTTTTTCATCCCTGCTTCAAATGTATACCACTATTTTTCAAAACCATAACATATCTCCTCAAAGATAAAGAAATGAGTCTATGAAACTACATAGCACTTAGAAACTTTAAATATAATGAATTACATTTCATAAAGATAATCATCAGATGCAGTATCAGTGAAAAAAATAACAACTTCAATTCTAAAATTCTAGTTTTGTTGTTAAATTCATTAGAAGGTTTAAATCTGGTGTATGGTATAAGACACTGTTTAGTGACATTCCGGATGAATATGAATGTATGTTTAATTTTCGTAAAGGATAATGTGTTTTCTAAAAAGGCTAATATTTTTTTACGTCAACCTACAGTACATGAGAATATGGTTTTCTTTACACACCCATTTATTGTTGAATATTCTCAATAATTTAACTTTTATAAAATGACACATAAACAACTATAAAATAAATTAATTTCAATACATTTAATTGTAAGTAACATTAACAATATGTCTGGCCGTTGGTCTTTGTCTTAACAAATCAAATAATTTGTTCATAACTCTTTTTATACTTTTTTAGTTAGTTTTTAGAAAATTTATTTTAGGAACCTAAGACTCATATTATAAATGTTGCAGATATTTTTATCGCAGTCTTATATTTATACATACTCTATAGCATCATCCAATATGCACAGACATATATACATAAATTTATATAGCAAAATCTGTTAATTTTTGTCTTCCCATCTGCATCTTTGCCTATATTAAAAAACTCTTTTAAAAAGCCACTGTAAATATATTCTTCTATATGCTCAATTGTATTTTTGAAGGTTTTTTTTCCCCTTTTTTGATTTTAGCTTTTTTAATCCATTTGATATTCATTTGAGATGATTTAAAGTCAAGACTAAACTTTATCCTTCCATATGGATAGCCAATCATTTCAAGGTGCTTAATTACTTGCAATAGCAAATTCTTCATGAATCATATGCTCATATATACATATATCTATCTCTACATGTCTAAACCTGGTTCATCAATATCTCTGTTTACTTTTCATTCCTTTTTCACTGAATCATTTTATATTTTAAGCCTCCAGAAATGTCATTCAATGTTGAGAAAGCATGGGGTAAAATTCAATATTGCTTGTTTTCTTTAATTCCTTTCTGTCTTTTATTTCTAAAATCTGTATTCACGTGTCTACTGTAGGTCAGAGATACCAATTAGTAAACAGGAAAAATGTGACAAGAAGAAGAAAGACAAAGTGGTGATAGAAACAAACACATATAAACAAATAAACACATTTATAAGTTGTGGTAAACACTATTAAATAATCTTCCTATCCTATAGCCTTGTTTGTATAAATATAATTACGATGTTTTTAGCTTGCTTAATGATTAATTTATTAATTGTAAATAAATTTGTTCTAAAGATCTAAAAAAACCCATACATGATCAATCATTATTTAACTTTTATAATGATAGTTATCTTAAAAAGTACTTTCACATTTCCTTATATTAATTTTATTATTTTAACTAATCATTTTGTCAACTACTACGAAGTGCTTCAAATACTATAACAATACAGAAATTATTAAATAACTATGAAATTCCATTTCTTTTTATACATGATTTAAATGAATTGCAATACATATCTTATTTATTTCCTAATTTTCATACTTTTCCCCACATTTTCCAAAGACAAAACAATAAGCCCGGACTAGAAATTAAAGAAGTATGGTATCTCTGCCTAGGTTATGGTTAGTTGTTAGTTGACCCATGGATTTCCAGTTTAAAAATGAGTCCTGGTTATCTTTATCAGGTATCTCAATAATCTTCATTAGAACATTGTCTAAGCCATGTATAAATGTCATGTTAATTTCCTCTGTCCAAAGAACATTCCAAACTCAAGCATTTCCTTACTACTTGAAGCTTTTCTTGTGAATACATATTTATGCCCACCAAGTTCAATTTTCTTTATTTCCCACATCTCTTTGATATTTAGAAACATCCTGCTTTCTTAGTAGCATCACATACTATATTTTAGAGGGTGGTCCAGGGTTTGAATCTCCCAGGTATCCAGAGTTTCAGTAAGCATAGGCTGGTTTACTCTAGGCAACACGTCAAGATAGTATATCTTACATCAGATTTGGGACTGGTTTCTACATGATCAGTTTGTATGAAATGGAGCCCATAAGCCTTTCTGTTTCTAGTGCATGTCCCATTTTTACCAGAATAGTTTGGTTTATATCTCTTTATTTACCCTTCCCTTTTATTTTAGTGGAAAAATATAATTGTAAACCATAGTTTTTATATAGACAAATGCTTAATATTATGGAATAATCAGAACGACATTTATACTGATAATGTCTTGAATGTCTTGATACAATAATTTTAAAAATTAAAGACATTCTTTTAAACCCATATGTCTAATACTACTAATGACGTCAGTAGTCTCAATTTTCCATACATTTTGCATTAAAATATTTTTCTATTTAAACATACTATGGGCTAAT
This sequence comes from Rhinolophus ferrumequinum, assembly GCF_004115265.2. Taxonomy (NCBI): domain Eukaryota; kingdom Metazoa; phylum Chordata; class Mammalia; order Chiroptera; family Rhinolophidae; genus Rhinolophus; species Rhinolophus ferrumequinum. The sequence goes on from NC_046290.1 coordinate 16,695,157, forward strand.
GCAATCTTATTGTGTCAATATATCCCAAGTACTTCTAATTTTTTATTCTATTTTGCTATCCACTACCACTGCCAGGTAAATAGGCTTTCTATCAACATTAGCTTCTTTAGCGTTTAGGTACATTTCTCCTATTTTTGAAAGCAATTTTGCTTTCTGAAAGAAGGTGTTATGTTCAGTATAGGCATGTCTACTTGAATCTAATCTACATGTTCCTGAAAGATCTTGCATTCTGCAAAATCACCAGGAACAATCACAAGGCTTATGGGGAAAATAGTGTTGATCAAAACTTATGCACCTAGGTAAACAGACTAATAACAAAAACAATTAATTGGCATCTTGAGAAATAACTGGGACAGACCAGGTAAGCAGCACATGTTGTCTGGATGCTGCCTCGGGGAATGTGAAAACTGTACAAAAACAACAGAGAGGAAACTTTGCCTTGTAGAAGGCACAGAATCAATGTAGAAGGAACTGGAGCTCTGAGTGGTGGAGCAAGTAAAACCTACCTTGAGTCTAGAACTCTGTAGGGTGCGAATATGACTTTCTAGAGTAAATCTCAGAGCACAGACTCATTTTGAAGTTTCTAAAAACAGAGCTGAAGGGATCCCTGCCTATGAAACACCCTATAAAAAAGTGTTTACTAGTTTTTGCTCAGTTACAATTCTTCTCCTACTATTTTGACTCTCTTTCTTCAGTAAATTAGATATGCAACCATACACCTTTTAACTTATAACTTTCCCCCATAGTTAACTTATAACTATACCCCATAGTATATAAATAAAATTGGTTACATGTGTTATTGCACAAGGAAATTCCCTGCAACCGATATAGAATCAGATATTCTGAAATACCGTGTTTCCCCCAAAGTAAAACCTAGCCAGATAATCAGCTCTAATACATCTTTTGGAGCAAAAATTAATATAAGACCCGGTCTTATTTTACTACAATATGAGACTGGGTCTTATGTAATATAATTTTATTATATATATACTAATTTATATATGTATAATATATAATATATATAATATATAATTATATTATATTATATAAGACCCAGTTTCTATTATATTACATAGTTATATATAATATAATATAATATAATATAATATAATATAATATATATTACATGATATTATATGATATCATATTATAATTATATTATAATAAAGATCCAGTCTTATAGTAAAATAAGATCTGGTCTTATATTAATTTTTGCTTCAAAAGATGCATTAGAGCTGACTGTTGGACTAGGTCTTATTTTCAGGGAAACATGATAATTTTCTAAGTGATTGTGTTGTTTTTTAAATTTATTTATATTTTTATTTTTTTATTCAGAAATTATAAAGATCAAAACCTGGGAGCTCATATTTAATTTTTTTTAAAATCTGAGAACTCATATTTAAACTTTTTAAAATCTGGGAACTCTTAGTCAACAGATTGAAAGGACACATCTAACTAAAACTGCCATTATCTACATTGTGAAGAAACATACTTTTTTTTGGTCCTGAGTGTACATTGATACTTCTTATCTTCACTCACTCACATTTCCAAATGTTTTAATGTTTTACATATAAAACCTAGTTAATTTTCTCTACATCATGCACACACATTTAGATCTTTCACCTCTTATCTAATTTGGTATTATATCTCACTCTTTTTTATAACTCTCAAAGTTCTTATTGACCAAGACAAAATATCTCTAAGACAGAAAAAAATAAGAAAACTGATAGGTTTTTCTAATGACAAATTACCCTACATTTCAGCAATAAACCCTGTTTATCTTGATTCATTTTGAACTAAGTACTACAGCATAATTTGATTTTCTAATATTTCATTTGTATTTTGACATATATTAAAAATAAAATGTATTTATGGTGTTGTTTGTGCTGAGTTATGCTATCTTTGTAAGACAATTGAGTATTTTTAAAATATTTTCTGTTATGAAACATTTTGAATAAAACTGGAACTGTGCCTTAGGCTTCACTATAAAAGCTAATATTTGCTTAGCTATTTAAATGCATTTGTCCAAATTTGCACATCAGAGTCTTTTACATGATGTTATTATCATTCATGTCTATGACTATACTCGTATGCTACCTTTTTTCATCTCTTTAATCATAGTTAAAATGGAATTTAACATCAAATAGAAATATATTAATTGTTGAGTTATATTTTCTTTGTTATGTTCATTTCATATATTTTGATGTAATAATTATTTTATATCCCCAAAGAGAAAAACATTTAAATGAAACTGTTAAGTCCAAGTGAATAGAATTCATCTAATATAAACAACAAGTAGTGTAGAAATAAAGTTAAGAAACTTAGGTTATAGTCCTAGGTATGTGTGACCTTGGGTATTTTACTTAATCCATTTTCTATGTGACTAACATAATGCTTGTCATTCCAACTTGGATGTCAGTAATGTCACTGAAAATTAAAACGTTCTTTTGGGAAGATGTGTGTGTGTGTGTGTGTGTGTGTGCGCGCGCGCGCGCGCGCGCGCACGCGCATGTACTTGAGGATCTGTAGGGGTGTACGTATGCATGCGTGTATACATGTGCTATATTTTAAAAACTACTCAATAGTCTTAGAAATAAATGATACTATCAAATGGAGAATTAGGCTTTTTATCTATTATGGCCATTTGTTTTGGCAAATTTATATGAAATCCTTCAGAGATCTGACACATTTTCCCCCCTTAATAAGAGTTTTTATACCCAAGTATCCAAATCTCATTAACTCTGTCAATATGACCATACGTACAACCTCAGTGGGAAAACCTTCCTAGAATTTTCCCATTTGATTAACATCTTACATTTTCTCATTTGATTAAATACTTTAAATTGAATGAAGGACTCTAAGGAGCCCTTTTTGCGAAGAAAAATTACTTAACCCTGTCACGAGTGGCAGACTCCTATCTTTGTTAAACTTTGAATTGAATTTTTCAAATATAATTGCCTTTGAATAGCACTATAGTTAGAAATTTTCCAAATTCTTCTTGCAAGTTATAGATTAAAGAGAGGGATGAATTTTTAATTGTTCAAATTCCTCAGACACAGAAAAAACATTCAAATACAAAATTTTAAATGTATGAATATAATTAATCTTATCTCTCTTTAATACTGTAGGCATATAGTCTTTTAAGGGACTGTTGATACAAAGCTATTGATACAGAACTATTGCAATCAATAACTATTTATCATTGCTCAAATAAATCCTAATCTAGGTAATATGAACTCTAAAGAGGTCTAAAGTATATGGTACTGCAAATGATGTGAGAGGTACTAATGTGTAACAGTGTGTGCATTTGTTTGAAATTAGAAAGACCTAGTTTTGAATCCAGCTATGTAATTTACTATCGCTGAGACTATGAGAAAATAAATTCCTTATCTATTAGGTTGGTGCAAAAGTAATTGCTGTTTAAAAGGTTAAACATTGCAAAAACCGCAATTGCTTTTGCACCATCCTAATACAAGTGTGGCAGTGGTTACAATACTCACAACATAATCTCCATCCTTCCAGAGAATCTGCCTTTATGTATAATCTGTCATGTAATGGTCCTTTAGTACCTTCATTAATAAATGAGAATATTTATAATATTAACTTTCTTAAAGACTTTTTGGAAATAATGCATGCATATAATAAACATGTAATGACTGATATACTCCTATGCTTTACAAAAAAAAAAAATAATAAAAAATGGGCGCAGCAAGAATAGTTATAGTCTCAAATGATGGAAAACACTTTTCATCTTTTAAACTCATGTTTAAATACCTGAAAGTAGAGTCTGCAAGAATGCTATATGATCACTTCTCATTATAAACAGTGTTTAATGTCCCTTATTTCGTCTTGATAATAAACGAGATAGGTTAGTCAATTGAAAATTATTTTAGCTTTGTAAGGACTTACTCTGCAATAAATCTATTCTGATTGCTCTATAGGTGGATGGATGGGGGTACTTTTTAAAATCAGATATTCCATCAATATTCATGTCTCTTATACTTTGTCTTTCTTTATTCCAAGAAACTACTCAGAGGTTTCATGTATTCCTGGGGTTCCAATTCAGAATTAATTCACACTTTTCAGCAAATCTGGAACTTGTATTGATAAAAAATGTTTTTCTTGGCCAGAGACATCAATCTGTCTCACCTCCAAAAGTAATCCTCTCATCTCAAAGAGAATTGCTAAGACTTCTCGACTTTCATAATAAATGTCAAAATTGTTGCCTGAGCAAACTGTAAATGTAACACAAGGCCAGTGTTGTCAAGCTCTTCTGTGGGTTTAGGCTTGGATTGACTGTTAATGCAGTTCTTTTTCCAAGTCTATAGAATGAAGTTCAAAGAAGATAGTTTAATGTATGCACTGTCCATGCAATTTATCATGTTTTCTGATTTCTATCAATATAGAAAAACAACCATGTAACCCATGTAAAGAAATAAATTCAATTAATTTACTTTTGGCTCAAAATGGTTCTACTCAAAATACCTTATGTTTTCTATCAGATGATCTTTAAGATATGACCTAAAATGTTGCTCGACTTTTTTTTTTTTTTTGTAAGAACCCATAAGTGAGTTTCTTTTGAAATTCAATACACCATCATCTTTCTAGAGAAATCAGTGTGTTCTGAAGTGTCTATGGAATGTCAAAATTTAAAGTACCTGACTGTTTGCCAAATTTGACAGTCAGCTCAAAGATCATGATTAATCACTACAGGAATTGTTATTAGAGCTTGGATTATTTCAAAGTTTGCTCTTTTTACAGTTTAATATTTTCCTGCTCATCGATGTATCTGCTGCCATAAATTTCTTTTGAAAAATTGTGAGGTTTAAAAACAGATAAATGGGGCTTTAAAATAATCTGATGACTTTTTATTATCATAATTCTATATTTGATTAACATTTCCCATATTTGAGATGGTAAGTCACTAATTACTATGTGAAAAATTGTAGTAATTTATAACTTTATGATCTACTACAAAAATCAAATATTAGACATGAGGATAATAAAAACTTTAAAAAATATATAACTGCAGTATTGCAGAAAGATAAGATTACCCAATGAATTTATCCATTTATTTAAAAATTTCCATTTGAATATTTCTTTGTATGGCAATAATACACATAACTGAGTAAAGATTTTATTTACTACATAAACTATTATATTATTATTATTGTTGTTATTATTAAATTATGTGGTTAATAAAAGTCACCATAACTTATAGGCTAAGACTTTTTATAAATGTTTTTTGAAGGCAAAACGTATATATATAAATACGCTTATATATATATATATATATATATATATATATATATATATATAGTATAATATAAGCAGAACTATACTATCCTTTAGTCAGTTTCAAGAGTACCAGTAAATTCATTCCCAGAAATATTCTTATGGATAAATATTTTTTTAGTAAATATTTGCATTTTTTAGTGTGACTGTGCACTCGTATGCATAGTACTTGTATGAGTTTCTTCGTATAAGTGTACACAGTGTGTGTATGTATATGTGTCTGTGTAGGAGACATGGAGAGGTAATGAGCAGTATTAAACACACTTTTGTAACTGTTAACATTAGGTTCCTTTTTAGATATTCAAGTAAGTATGTACACTTGGAAGCTGTGTAAGTGGGAGCTATTTGTTGAGGTTCAACCTCATGTATTGAACCTTGAAACGATATAGTGCCTGAGGTAAGTCAGGAAAAGTCTAAAGAGTGAGAAATGATAATATTTGAGGAACCTGGAAACTTGGGAGTCTGACAAGGACCAGGTTCATGCAAAGCAGAACGGGAAAGAGGCTATCAAAAAGGAAAATCACAAGACAGTAATGTTTTGGAAATAAATGGAAAAGACAACTTTAAGAAAGAAATGGCACCACAGTCAAATATTCTCCACATTCTTGTTACCATCTCTAGAATGTCCTTCCTTTTTAATCATCCTCCTGAGCCATTACTGATGAGAGAACTGAAGAATATGTTCTGCTTAGTAATTCTATTACCTGAATACAAAACTTGGGCCCTGGAAGTAAAAAAAAATCAAAGGCCATTATTCTTTTTTATTTCAAGTGGCTCAGCCTATTGAAAATATAAGTCTCTCAAATCCAGCAATCCCTCTCCTGGGGATCTACCCCAAAAATTGGACAAAATGTATTCATAAAGACATGTGTGCTCTAATGCTCATTGCAGCTCTATTTACGGAGGCCAAGACATGGAAAAAACCAAAGTGTCCTTCGATAGATGAATGGATAAAGAAATTGTGGTATATATATACAATGGAATACTATGTGGCCATAAGAAAAGATGAAATAGGACCATTTGTGACAACATGGATGGATCTTGAGATTATAATGCTAAGTGAAATAAGTCAGACAGAAAAAGTTGAGAGCCATATCATTTCACTGATATGTGGTATATAAAACTGAAAATAACAAAAGAACCAGACAAACAAATGAAGAAACAAAAACTCATAGACACAGACAATAGTTTAGTGGTTATCAGAGGGGAAGGGGGGAAGGGGGTACAGATGAGGGTAAAGGGGATCAAATATATTGTGATGGAAAGAGAACTGACTCTGGGTGGTGAACACACAACGTGAGATATAGATGATGTATTACAGAATTATACACCGGAAATCTATGTAACTTTACTAACAATTGTCACCCCAATAAACTTTAATTAAAAAAAAAAACACTTTTGTCAAATTCTTTGTCATTGATTTAGATCAATACTTTGTACATAAACTCATACCTGTAATTCTGTCTGAAACATGTATCATTACAGATTTATTTAATATTTGAGATACATCAGGCTTCTGTTGGACACTGCCTGTGAGAATATTCAACATGGACTTCTGATGATTTTCCCAGCTTCTTTCATTTATTACTTAAAATCTATGCTCTGTAATAACTATGCAACACTGTAAACAGTCCTCTAAACAATCAATATTGAGGCTATGTCTGGCACTCTTCCACACATTGTCCCATGTTTCTTAATGATATTATCTCTTGCCTGTACGTCAATCTCTTATCTACCTCTTTATTTTCCATTCACACTTTGTTACCAAGGGCTGCCCCCTTCCTGCGTGCACTGTTGGTGGTAAAGTAAATTGTTTCAGCCACTATGGAACAGTATAGAGTTTCCTAAAAACAATTTAAAAATAGAACTTCCATATGATTCAACAATGCCACTTCTGGGTATCTATCCAAAGGAAATGAAATCAGAATCTCTATGAGATATCTGCAATCCCATGTTCACTGAAGCATTTTTCACAATAGTTAAGATATGGACACAACCTAAGTGACCACTAATGGATGAATGCATATATACACACATATACACACATAGACAATGAGGTATCATTCAGTCATGAGAAATGAGAAAATCCTGCCGTTTTTGACAACATGGATGGATCCTAAGGGCATGCTAAGTAAGATAAGTCAGATAGAGGTAGGCTAATACTGTGTAATCTCACTTAAAAGTGGAATGTAAAAAATCTTAACCCATCAGAATGGAGAATAGAAGGGTGGTTACCAGGGACTGGGGGTTGGGGGCAATTTGGGAAATATTTAACGGTAAAACTTGCAACTAATGGATAAGTTCTGGGGAGTTAATGCACAGCATAGTGAAAATGGTTGAGAATACGATAAGCTTCAAAATTGTTAAAAGACTAGATCTTAATTGCTCTCAACACACACACACACACACACACACTCACACACACACACAAAGATAATTACGTGTCCTAATAGAAGTGGTTGCTAAAGATATGGTGTCAATGCTGGTGCTATATGGTGCTATATGGAGTATATAGCAATATATAAATGTATCAAATCAACACATATATCACCTAAATTTGCAAAATTCTATGTCAATAATAAAAACAACAACAACAACAATAATAATAATAATAATAAAAATAGGCATGTTCACTTTGAAAGAACTTTGTTAATAGCCAGTGTAGCAGGTAGCTTTTGAACTAGTTCCTTATGAATTAATTTCTTGGGATTCATCCCCTTTGCTTGAGTTCGGGCTGACTTAGCCACTTGCTTCTAACATGTGGAATACAGCAAAAGTGATAGGATATTATTTCTGAAATAGATCATAAAGGTTAGGATCTATCCCTTGCTCAATTTGAGGAACTCAGATGCCATATTGTGAACTGCCCTGTGGAGAGGATGAAATTGGCTTTCCACTAAGAGCCACTGAAGAATCTATGCTCTTACTTCAACATGTGAGGTATTGAATCCTGCCAACAACTACAGAGGTGAGCTTGACAGCAGATCCTCCCTCAGTGGCACCTTAAGATGACTGCAATCTTGTGAGACACATGGAGGCAGCTGAGGACGCAGCTCTGCCTTCCCAGGCTTCCTCAGCCACAGAAACTGTGAGAACATAATGTTTATTCGTTCGAGTAGCTAAGTTTTGCAGAAATCTTTAACACAGCAATTGATAACGAATACAGCTAGTAAATGTAAATGATCTTGTCATAAAACTCAACATATCCAATTCCAGTGCTATGCTGTAAAAATAGCATGGCTCATGTAAACTGGGAAACGGACTAAATAAATAAGTGATTCATAGGTAAACTTTTAAAATATTTATAAACATGGATCAACCTGTAAATTATGAGTAAAAATATCAAATTACAAAAATGACATTTATAGATAATTTTATACCTGTATATTAAAGTAGCACAATATGTATATTGCATATAATTATATCCATGTGTAGTAAACATGTTATAATAGCAATCCATAATATAAACAGTTAGATCAGGATAATGCTTCAATGAAGGATCATCAAGAAGTAAAAAGAAAGCACCATATCATTTTTAATATTTTATGCTTTCCAAGTAATAAGTCTGAACAAAATGCTATTAACTTTCCCTTACATTTTGGTAAGATATGCATAGATATTTTTTATGTTATGTTTTATTTTTTTGTTGTTTGAAATATTTCATAAATTTTGAAAAATAATATTTAATAAGGAGAAACTGAAACATTATAAATATGATACATTAGCATAAAATTGATAAAAAGGTCCATTAATATAAAAAATAATGGAGATGAAAACACCTGCATTTGGTTTAGACAAGATAAAAGAAGACCAATTTAGATAAAGATCTTGTTTATTGTAGTAATCTGATGAAAACAGGATCAGCAACCATAATACATCAAATAATTTCCAAGACATTAAGCAAACAAATCATTTATATAGAGTAATGTAAACAAATCATTGATACATCTATGGCACATAGCACATCTCTAAACTATGCCTCAGAGATATCCAGTAAATAGTGGAAAGCATAGCAAATCTATCATATTTTGTTATTGTTGGGAAAAAACACTTAAAATGACATATAATCCACTAAAAATGGAAAGTGCATTATTCAGCCATGTAAATCTGGCATCTAGAAATATTAATATTATTATGCTAATTAGACAGCAACATAATTACTCAATTTTTTAGTCAGTTGATATGCAGTAAATTATACTAAAGGCACTTCCACAGATATTTTTATAATTCAATTTGTTGTGCCATATAAATAAACATTCCAAGTCATATATATATATATATATATATATTTGCTAATCTATTTTATTTTTTGATCTATTAATTATTAAATGTGAACATAGTTTAAAAACATTCATTTGCTTTGTGTATGTTTTGTGACTGTTATAAAATCATGGATAATAATTAAAATAATGTCTATCTTGTATATGTGTTGCTTTCATTATGATTTTCTTAACAAACAGGACCAATAAAACCTGACTTCAAGACATTATTTGTGGCTGTTTACAAATAAGACATGATTTGTGTTCAGCAGAGGGGAATGAGAAGTGGTTTATGACACTGTAGTACTCTCAAATTCTTCATCACGCTAACTTATTTCTGAGCGTTCATTTACATACATTTTAATAAATGCACTTTACTATTAAAATGGAATTTCTTCTGTGAGGAATATTACGTATTTTTTTTAAATCATTTAAATTTTTGTATTCAAAGATAATTTTGTTATAATGTTTAGGAAGGAAAAATATACCTGTGGTATTGGGAAACAAAAGCAGTCTGGGCCCAGAATGGACAGGAAGAAATTGGAACACTAAATTGACATCACTTATAGAGTTTGTTTAGATTGCATTAACAGCCCAATTTCCTTACCACTTCCTCTATCCATGCATTTTTCTGTGTAAACTTTCAATGTTCTCCCACTTCGGTAAGTTTAATTCTTTGTTCCTGGGTTCAGTTTGTGAGTTGCTTAGGTCAATATGGCCTGAAAGGAACAGTGTCTTAAAAGCATTTGCAACATTGGACTCTTAGCTTTTAAGCTTCTGACATCCCCATGATGAGAACGTGCCTGGGCTAGACTGATGGTGCTAAAAAGAGAATGAATGACAATTGGAGCAGAGAAATATGAGCTGAGGTGCCCTTGGCAAGACCAGCTGAGAATAGAGCTCTGACCAAGTTTTAGATCCAGCCAACCACTGATACCTGAGAAAGCCCATTCAGTATAAGTTGGAACCATCCCAGATCATCCAAGATATGAAAAGCCATTGGTAAATTAGCTAATAATACATAGTGGTTGATTTTAAGGTATAAGATTTTGGAGTGGTTTATTACACAGCAATGATTAAATAATATAGAATACTAAATAAATATTCTATATAGCAATCTGAAACTGAACTGAAACTAATAAAATCTCTGTGTTCAATATTTTGCTGCTACGGAATTTATAACAAGTAATTCACTTTCAATTTTTCTTTCTTCAGAGGATAAAATTTTGTTCTAAATAGGATATATGAATATATATATATATATATATATATATATATATATATATATGTTTATGTATGGAGGAGACACAAGTTATGGCAGACATCAAAAATATTGCATGATTGTAAATATTAAGCATAGGTCATTATACCCAAAAGAATGTACAAAGTAGAGGAAATGACAAATAACAACACCAACAACATTCTACTCCTTTTCTCCCTTTATGAGGTGTGATTAAATAATATGGTGTGTTTAAATAAAAAAAAAGCTACAGTAAAAGACACATTGCCATTAATCCCCCTCAAAATAGTCCCCCTGGCTTAGAACACGCTTATCCCATCATTCTTCCCACTTTCTGAAGCAGTTCTGCAAGTCCTCTTTCATGAATGTCTTTAGTGGCACTGTTGTGGCTGTCTTGATGTCCTGAATCATTTTGACTTTGGGGAAGAGTCAGAAGTCGCAAGGTGCCAGATCCCATGAATGAGGTGGGTGAAGACACACCATAATGTTTCTATTTGACAGAAATTGCCGTACCAGAAGTGATGTCTGACATGGAGCGTTGTCACGATGGAGGATGTTTTACAGCATACTTTAAAACACACCTCCTCTGAACCATAGCTCGCACCCAACTGACTGCACCGGAGAAGCTGAAACTTATCAAACACTGTTACTAAAGTTGGACATGCCGCTTCCCACATTGAAGATCCCTGTCTTTCCAATGGATGGCATGAGCAGCAGCATTCACCTTTTTTGTGATCACAGTGGAAAGGTTCTGTACCACACATAGCTTCTGGTACTGCAATTTCTGTTAAATAAAGACATTATGGTGTGTCCTCATCCATCTTATTCACCGGATCTAGCACTGTGCGATTTCTGGCTTTTCCCCAAAGTCAAAATGACCATGAAAGGTAAGCGTTTTGAATTAATTCAGAACATTGAGGCAGCCACACAGCACAACTAAAGACAGAAAGAGGACTTCTAGAACTGCTTCAGAAAGTGGCAAGAACGATGGGATGAGCGTGTTCGAAGTGAGGGAGAGTATTTTGAGGAGAATTAATGCAATGTTTCTTTTACTGTAATACTTTTTTCATTTAAACATTTACAATATGTTTTTATCACACCTCATGTGAACTCTAACCCTCATCTTATTTAAATATGTTGAATAGTAATTTGATATAGGATGGAATAATGTAAATCATACCCACAGGGTGAATGACCATTTCCTAATTAACTTTTTTTGTGGTTCATATGGAAAAATTGCTTGTATCTTCCTGATTTTAAGGTACATTCTAAAAAAAAACAAATCTAAAATTTATATATGAAATGAAAAACCAAACATTGTATGGCTACTATGTGTTATTGATTTACAATTTTCAACATTTTATCTTTTATAAACAGGACTATTCTTTGAATTAATGTCTAAATATAATTTTATTGCAGGTATTTTTATATTAAATTAATTAGGTATTTAAATCTTACATGTTATAAATAAGGAAATTCAGTAAATAAAAACATACTTTGGATAAATATACTTGTTTATTTATGTGCTCTTCAACTGAAGAACAATGAAATTTAAGTAAATGAGAGGAACATGAAGAAGTTGTCTGCTATAATAATTTACATTGAAATACAAATAAGAAAATAATAATAAAGTTGAAAATCATGCACATAAGTAAGTGCAAAACACATAGTGAAAAGTTTGAAATATCTAACTTATCATCCCATGAATACAATCGAAAAAAAAAAACAACTGGAAAAAAACAAAAAACAAACAAACAAACAAACAAACTGTGAAACAGGAAAACATTTCTTTTCTGAAAATGTGTAATGGTACTGAAAAAAGTAAGAGAAGAACTTTTGGAAGCCTCCACGTTTATGCATTATTCCCAAGCGAGGACCAAGAGAGGCTTTTCTTGAGCTTGAACCTTTTCCCTGAATTTCAGACTCATATCTTCTCTCATTTGCTGATAACTCCACTTGTACAATGGGCAGTACAAACTTTCCATATGTGTCACTCTTCCCTGGTCATCCTGTCTAAAATTTAAGACCCCCCTCTCTAGTTACTATTGTAACAGAGCATTCCAAAACATAGTGACATAAAACTACCATTCATTAAGCTCACAGTTTCTTTGGGTCAAGAATTTGGACAGGGCAACACTAGATGTATTTATCTATAGCTGTGGGGACTTGAGGATTGGTGAATAAACTCCTCTGTAAGTATCTTTAATAGCATACCTGCATTTCAGATGGGAACTTAGATGTGATGTATTTTTTTCCTATTTTATTAAAAGTATTGGAGTGACAATGGTTAGTAAAATTACATAGGTTTCAAGTGGACATATCTATAATGCATCATCTATATATCACATTGTGTGTCCATCACCCAGAGGCCGTTCTCCTTCAGATGGGATTTTCAATTAGAGGGACTGCAGACCCTTTTTCCATATACCCTGTCTTGCTCACAGCACAGGGATAGCATGATAATCAGACTTCCTATATGGAGACAGAGAGCTCCAAAACTCAGTGTGTGTATGGATAATGTGAAATCTTGACTGTGGACCAGGCTGTAAAACCACATATTGTTATTTCTACTTTATTCTTTTGCTTCAACTAGTCTCAGACCCTCCAAGATTCATGAGGATGTGGTCTAGACATTAAGTTTTAAAGGTGAGGTGATAACATCACATTGTAAAACAGCATGTAGGATGGGTGAGATAGTTGTGGCTACATTTGAAAAATACCACCTGCTACAACCACATACTCTTCCTGCTTAATTTTCTCCTCATCCCTTATAACTAACATTCAATATATTTTACCTTTTTATTGTATATCTTTCCATTGGAAGGTAAGTTTTTGTGTATTTTATTTCATTGCTTTCCAAAAAAAACATGGAAGAACACCTGAAACAAGTAAATTTTTAATAAATAAATCAGATCATTAATTTATCAATGAATGGACAAATGAATGGTTATTTTAAATTATTTAAAAAAGAGGAGAGAAATGCAAAATAAGGTTAGTACTAATAAATTATGGGTTCAGAAACATAAATTAATGTAATATGTTTTAAGGATACACATTTTTCCATATGTTCAACATATGTATTTTAAAGTGTGATGATTACTTCACACTATCCAAAATTTCCTGGCCTCTTTTATTTCTAACATTTTTATACTGTGCCTTTTCCTAAGCTAGAAGATGACAATATTAGCACATATTGAGCGATTTATGATGTTTAATTCTTTTTTAAATCAATAAAATTATAAATTTAAGCTCTGTGAGAAATTCATCTATTCATTTGCTATAAGAAGCTACATTGTCCCAAGAAAATTTCTAGGATGTTGAGATCTATCTTTTGTGGACAGATTAGATGCATACATTGGCATAATTAACCCACAAATTTTATGAAAGGTTAAAGGAAATAATTAGTGTTTTGTTAAGTATATGTGACAAGGTTAATAACACTGACAATCATGTTGCCAAATGTGTATGCTGGAGCTAATGATAATAACAAGAACTTATGAAATTTAGGAGGGGAAAGATACAGAAAGTGGAAGAGTAACAGATATAAGAAATTAAACGGTCATTAGTTTCCAGCTGATGGTGACATTTCAAATAAAGGAAAGACAAGTACCTGGTTTTTGGACAACAAATGGAAAAGAGGAGTAGCTAAAAGAAAGATTTTAGTTTGGGGTGATAATACAGTAGAACAGTACATGCAGGTGGTTGAAGGAGAATGAAAATACTAAGTCATAGAATAGAGTAGGTATAAAATGAATTGAATGCGTATGGTTATGTTACTATTTAAAATTCTTTTAAAACATGCAAAAAATAAAATAAATTTTATAAATTAATTCACTCACATGTGTGAATATTGATATAGTGCTCTCACAAATATACAATTTTTATCTTTGAACCATTTTCATCTCCTTAATCTAGGTGGCTAAGTCATTTCAGTTCTAGAATGAAGAGGTAGTAAGTATATTTTCTGATCCAAGCCATTTTCTCCAGTTTTGCCTTCAACAGCAATTAAGTATGAATTGTGCCTTATTCTCAATTGGCCACTCTGCTCATTTTAACTGGATCTGAATATAACGGAAAGTAATATATCCCTCTCTCTCACTCCCCTGCACACACTTCTCTCTCTTTCTTCTTATCTATCGTCCTCTTTCTCTTTTCCTCTTCCCTTCTCTTTCACCTCCTTCTCTCTTTCATATCTACATGTACATATGTAATTAAATATATATACACATTTTCAAGTGATTCCTTAATTACAGGTCTTTATGGATGATCTTTTTGACACACACACAAGACCAAACTCTTATTTTATATGTCTCATAGCATCTTCTATTTCTCTTTTTTTGGACTTAATACAATTGAAAGTAAGGAAACATTTTGGGGATTGTTTATATTATGTTATTACATGAAGTTTGTAAATTTGGGTAAATTTTTTCACAGTTATAATTCTCACTTCATAGCAGTCTTTAGTACAGCCTAGAACTCAATAAATACATTTTATTTTGAATAAAAATAGTTACTTACACTCACTGAGCTTCATCCTCCTCAATATTAAACTAGAGATGATAATATCTATACAATATACAAAACATTAAATGCCTCAAATCTGTTTATCCTATTCAATTTTATTGGTAATGTTAACTTTTAGCTTCTCAGAACTCATTTTCTCTGTCACTGTTAACTCCAAATAGTTTGTTGCTTTAATTAGATTTGAAGCTGCAAGTCCCTGCTACTGTTGACAAATAACTTTCAGGAAGGTAAAAAAATATTCCTGTTTCCCTGAAGTGCAAAAAAGCAAATAATCTCTATTTCAGAACTCTTACTATAGCTTTGCATTGTAAATTTAACCTTCTAATGGAAATAAAATTTTGATTTTCTATTTAATATGTGTGGACAGTGAAATAATATTATTTTTTCCACATTATGATAGCTGTAAGAGTTTGTGTCATTTGCTAAGCCAGAAGTTCATTGTTGTTGTCATTTCCTTCTTTGACCACAGACATCACACTTGGATCATAAGCAACAACAATGAAAACAATTACATTAGTATCTACTAAACATGTTTGATTTCTTATTTTACAAGGTTTGTCTCATTTATATTGACACTACCTCTAACTTTGGTGTGAGGATTGGATATAAATCACCAAGAAACCAGCAAAGTGACCTACTATGAATTAAATGCTCGGTGAAATATGTTGATGCTCCATAATAAAATGTGCTTCATTAGATGGACAGGCCATTAGCGTTTGGGGCAACTGTTAAGTCTGATTTTGCTTGTTTGTATTTGGATAACAAAGCACACAGTGTCACAATGAAAGAACCTAATATGAGACTTTCCATGAATAATTTCCCTCCAGATTAGAAGAAAAATTAATGTTGAATTTTCAAATAATTACTTTAAACTAATTAAAAATAGAAAGAAAAAGCAATGAAATTAAGTCTTCAAGATATGAAAGGAAAAAAAATCTAATCATTGGAAAAATTTTCAGAGTAAACAAGTTCCCTGAATACAAATTGGACCTCATATTCCCAGTTTGTTTCCAGTACAAAGTCAAAGTGTCATATTATATTAGGTGAATAATAAGACTCCACAGTTCATTAAAGCATACATTCATTTTTTTGCTTCTCTTGTGGTGTAATGTGTTTGCATTTTTGCCCTGAGGACAGATACTAAATGAACATTTATCTGTAATTAAAGATTCACAGACCATTAACAATATAGCAATTTCCTTTCCAGTTAAGGCAGGGGAATAAGATGTTTTAAAATTTATTTCCTATCCCGTATGAAAGTTATCCTCCCTTTCTTCCATTCGCGTTTTTTTCTACTGGACGATCCCATTCCTTGAATAGCTTTCTCCAAAGCTAAGATAGAACAGTTTAATAATCCACTACCTGAATTATTTAAACATTTTCTGTACTTCTGTCCTCTGTGAGGACTAACTTAATTAGGGAAGTGAGTGCTAACTAAATTTGTCTGTCAATATCCTGCAGGGTATCTGCCGGAACAAATGAAAGATAAGTAAGTCCAATGGAAAGAAGTGACGCAGCACAGCTAATCATCACACTGGGGAGAAAGGACACTTTATTGATATGGAACTGAATACATGCAAATATTTTCCAAGTAATTAAGTATTACAATATGCCTAGGTCATACCTTACTAGTGATAGTAAAATTCCAGCATGTTGCAGCAAAAGATTACATGGCTTCAAGTTTTTTTGTTTTTTTGTTTTCTGTCACATTCTATCTGCGTGACCTTGAATAAGTTGTTATTTAAGCTCTCTCTTCCCTGATTTCCTATCTAAAAAGGGGGTATGACAAAATTGGCCAGATATCATTGCTATGTTTTCCATTTGTTCATAGTTACAGAGTCCAAATATATTCCTCATCTCATATACATTCATGTCAGTCTAAGTGAATGTGTTCCAGTCAGTGAAATGAGAGAAATGACTTCAGCCCTTCCCGCCTGGCCTATACAATTTACCAGTATGTAATTTTGTTCTCTTTCCCCATCAATATATAAAAAAGGAATGAACTCTAATGATGTCATGGCCAAAGCCTCAGGATGGAAGATGAAGATACCCTGACTGACTGCCCAGGGAAGGCGCTACCCAGCCCCACATGCAATCTACTGTGATATAAAAGAGGCATAGTCTCAGAGTGTAAATCTATAAAGATCTGAGACACTGCACTATTTGTTACATCCATTGTGCTTGTCTAAAGAAAAGATGAGGTTTTAATAGCATGTATCTCATAGAATCAAGTGGGGATTTCTGGGTCAATATATATAAAACAATAGGAACAGAGCCTGGCATTAGTGAAGCCTATAGAAATACTGGCTATTTTATGAATTTAGATGATGGTGGCAGAGACTGGTGGTGTTCTCCAAATACACACACGCTCTTCTCTTCTCCAGCTTCCCTTGCTCTTAGGTTGGGCTATATTATTGAACTTGGGCGAGTGGAACATGAGCAGCACTGATATGAGACTTTCCATCCCTGACTTTAAACGTGTCCTTTGTGCACAGCTCTAGAACACTCTCCTTGTCAAGGAACTGTGAAGACACATGATGAAGACAGTGCTGTCAAAACACAGAGTCCAGAGTCCTGAGGTACCACCTGGACCAGCACAGGACCCTGTTAAATCAACACTTATACTGGTTAGTACTGAGATATTGGTGCTCGCTGTACCACATTGGTTGCCAATCTCCAACAATGAGGATGATGATGAAGTCTGTCATGGTTGCAAAATATCTGAAGCAGTTCATGTTTTTGGAAAATTCATGACATTTTACACATATTTTAACTGTGCAAAATATACACATTTTAACCATACAAAGATGCATGATAGCCACATTACTATTTTCAGAAGAAATGAGATTTTGCAATTTTCACATCAGATAGGAGGATGCCATGAAAGGAGACAGGATTTATATTTGATGATTCTTAAGGTCGTATACTTATTTTAATTCTACAAATACTAAATAGATATTTTATTTTAGTTATTTTAACGTTAGATTTCCCCATCAAAAAAAGTAGTTATTCTCTATTGAAATATACTGTTCACATACAAATCATATTTCCTAATAAAATACTGCTTTTCTGAAAATAATTAAACTCTGAATTTTCTTCTATTATCTTTTAATATAGTGACCTTTGAACATCTAAGCCTGCAGAGCTCCTGTTAACTCCATTAAGATTTTGCACCCTGATAGATTTGAGCCTGTAGATTCTTACTTGCCTCTTCATAATTTACGGTAGATGATTAGATTTTTATTTACTTTCCTTTTATGTTAGGTATACTCTATACATTTGTTCTATAAACAGACAAACCCAGAGATGAAAAAGGAGGCAGAGGCAGTACTTTCTGGAGTTTTAATAGAAAATCTTTTCTTTCAGGTACTTGCCCAGAGGTTAAGGCTAATTGTATACATTTACTGTTATTCTTATGGAGTAGTTTTCAATTTCTTTAGATGATTCAATTTCTTAAATAATTCATGCATTTTATTAACAATTTTTACAATTTTTTTTTTTAGAACTGGTTCATGTTATATTTGAAATCATGTTAGTTCTTGCAGATTCCATAGAATCGAATTCAAACTCCTGTGATGGCTTCACACCCCGGCCACATACAGTAAGTCCTTCAACAACTAAGTCCCTTCTCAACTCATATATCAGTCAATTTATATTTATTTCTCTGAACTAGATAACCGGGTTTCCAAACATCCCCAACACTCAAACATGGATAAAATGAGCATGACACATGAAAAATAAATTATTTACAATGTATTTTATATTTTCTTGTTATGTGATAGACTGAACTCTTTTTTTCCCATGATAGAATACAGTGAACAACTTTCAGTTTTCTGTGTTTTTTTCTGCCATCTGTTTATTTATTTATTTATTTAGGTGACAATGAGACTGAGGAACAAGGAGATTTGCAACAATGAATTTCAAATACTTCCAATCTGTGGATCATTTTACTAGAGAGTCCTGGGATGCCTTAATGTTTTTCTACACTAACTGTCATGTAAATATTGATGAACATGATTTTCCACCTAAAATATACATATTAATTTTAATTCCTTGAAAGTAGGTAGTATTACTTTCATCTCAATGTATTTATTTATCCAATGTATTACATAACCCTGATTCATGGTAGACATTTAAATATTGTACGTGGTTTTAGTCCACATATAAGAATTTTGAATTAATGAATAACTAGAATGCAATTTTATTTTTTGAATTATTTTTAAAAGTGTTTCATCACTATATCTCATAACAAGAGGCAAGATATATATATATATATGTATATATAATTACTGTTTATTAATTTGTTAATTAATAATAGTTCTGATAGTATAGTGATATTGAAAAACAATATACATAAACTATGCATGAGATGGTGTAAGTGATGCATAAATATAAGTTACTACATCAGTTGTTTTGTGTTAGGGTTAAGGTTATTTATCTTGTCCTGAGCACCTGTCCAGGCATAGATAATAGAATTTACTCTCTTTAAACACATACTTGTTTTCATACTTTTTGGTGATAATCCAATTTTCTCTACTAGCAAGCTGACCAGGATAATGGAGAAACTGAAAAAGTCTTTTTCTCCCTTCTTCACTAGAGGCAGCTTTTAGACTTCAAAAGGAATATTTGATGTAACCATTGCGAAAGATCTGATACCCTTGACTCCTCCCACTGAAACCCACATCCAAATAACACTTGTTGAAAGAGAATTATGGGGATATATTTCATAGTTAATTGATAAATAAATTAGTAACTTCCCACATCAAAGTTTTCCTTCTTTTAATTCATGGTGTTGGAAGGAAGGACTTTCATATCATTAAAGGTTTTTGTATTGTTAACACATTTGCATCTATTCTTTTTCATATTGACTCAAATACATTTTATAATAAAATCTACACTTTTACTGTAATCAATACTGTCAGAAAGATAAATGAAGAAAGAGAAAAACTTTCACAAGGTTGTTTTTTCAACTCTATTCTAAGCTTATATATTTCCATTTAGGACCAATGAGATAAGTCATACTCTAGAGAATTTTTTAAAAAATGGTCTTGAATATTTATACCAGGAGCCACAAAGTAATCTGATCAATGCAAGAATAATACATTTTTTTTAAAAAATCACCCTTTTTATGGTTGTCTATTAATACTATATTTTGAAACTTACAGGGCAGAATTTATAAAACATAATATATTTATGAAAATACCATACACTGATGAAAGTATTACTTCACATGTTCCTCTTCTATATAATATGGAATGCTATATCTAACTTTTATAAAAAATAATATAGCTATAGAGTCCCTAGAAGTGCATTCAGAAACTTTCATATCTTTGTGTACAACACTCATTTATTGTTCATTTTCTTAATATCTACTCTAATCAAGGTGTTCACTCAATATATACTTAGATGTTCAAGTAATCAGTTTCTGTTTGAATACTGAACTGAAGAATATCTACTAAGAAAATAAAAATAGTAATCAAATAGCTTTATATATATGTTGCATATGTGATAAAAATAAATGGATCACAAACGTTTTCTACAAATGAGTTTAAACAGAATTTTAAAATCAGATAATCCCTTCTTCCTAGGAAATTTCTCCATTAGTATATGCCCTCTGCTCAATTTAATACTGAATATTGTCAAAGAAAAATGACATTGAATAGAATTAAACAGGCAAGGAAGATTTTATTCAAGATCATCAAACAAGTTTTTGAATGCTGAGGTGAGCTAATGAGAAAGCACTAGAGGACGGTCACACGGGGTGGAAAGTGCAGTGGGTCAAGGTAATTAAGCCATCACCTTGTGCTAATTTTAGCTAATTTTAGGTTCGTACCCTCTCACAGAAATTGGGAGACGGGAGTTCTATCTTCCTTGAGGATTACATTTCAAAGGGATATTTTCCAGATTCTTGAGAAAGACATTCCTGAGTTGTAAAACTGGCTAGATGCTTTTAAAAATATTTACTTCTAAGGGGCCAGAGAAATAATTTGCAATAGCAAATTTTCTAAAGCTCTAAAAAGGCATTCAGAAATCTATATTAGGAAGAAGCTTGTCAAAAGTTTTGTCAACCTCAGGGGAACTTTAAGGCCACCTTAATCAATATCTTAACTAGTGCCATAAAACAAGAGGCATGAGGTCAAAGAATGGCAAAAAAAGTTACAGATTATTATAAGACCCTATATGTAGATGTAACCTATTAAAGGAATTTCAGTAGTTTCCCACTTCAGATGCAAAGCCAACTAGAAAATATATTAGAAAATGAGATAACATTCAAATAACAGAAGACATATTATGAAATAAATATAACAGAAAGCATAAATTATTTATAGAAAAATGTAAAATTCTATTAAAGCGTATGGTAGAATATTTCATAAATTGTATTCCATATTTTTATATCAGAAAATATAACATAATAATAGTAAATATTTTCCAAGTTAAGAAAAGTCCACCAGTAACTAAATCAATTTTTAAAAATTTTACTGTTCTTAAATTGTATGATTAAAAGATAAAATGAAAATTCAAATGTATTATTCCTAAAATTAGAAAATGGTAACAGATTTTAATTAGACTTACTGTGATGATCATTTTGCAATATATACAAATATCTAATCATTATGTTAGATACCTGAAACTAATATAATAATATATGTCAATTATACCTCAATTAAAATATAAAAATAAAATGGAAGTAAATTTAAAACTGATAAAATAAAGTTTTATTTTTTTTTTGCATTTAAACACTTAATCAAGAGGAAATATATGTTTATCTATAATATAAAATAAGGGATTAATTTCTCTATTTTCTTCATAGAAGATCTTCTTCACAAGCACTATTTATTGATCTATCTCTTTTTCCACTCATCTGTACTGTCAAATATGAATTTTTATTACATATATGAAAGAATTTCTATATTATCTCTACGTATTTATTGCTGAGGCAAGACTGCAGTTACTTACATTCCATAACTTTAAAATAAACACTAATGTCTAGTAAACACCCTTTGCCACAACTTGTACTTCTCCCCTTTCAATTAAAACAAACAAAAAAATCTGATTCAGTATTTCTAAATGAACTATGGAGCTTCATAAATTAGTGTAAAAATTTAATTCATTCAGATCTCTGTTCATAAGTCACCCTATGTAAACCTGCACATACACTCCTTTTTATTTTTCTACATGAGATTGAAATACATTGCATGATATTATATATACTGTATGTATCATATAAAAATAAATTTCATATCCCTTCTTATATATTAAATATGCATTGTTTATTTATCTGCCTCTTTTACTAAAATAGAAAGATTCTTTGAAGATTCTTATGTGTATTTTATCAATTTCGATTGCTGTTGAATATCCAGTATATGCAACTACCCTTATCATGCAGTAAGTTCTAAATAAATGCATACCACATGCATTAAATAATTAATGACAGCTACCTCACCTACTCACATCCTCCAAGTATCTGTCTCAGGGATGCACACTTAGGCCAAATCTCAGATGTCATTTTCCTGATGATTGTTAGTAATCCACATATTGCATGTGACCTAAACTAGCCAGCTCAAACTGAAAGGGAAGGCTGTTCCCTTATATAGGGAAGTGATTTCCTCAATCTCTCAACAATGGAAAGGATAAAATAGGTGACCTCAGATGCTGAGACACTGCTGATGGATGCTTTATGACCATGAGGGATGTTACCATGAAGACAAAATGAGGATTCAAAAGAAGGCAGGCCAGAGTTAACAGGGAGAATAACATAGAAATTGGACCTCAACTCAGGACACAAAATACCTGGTGCCTTCCTTGCTTTTGAACATGTTGCTAGTTTTTTTAATGAAACATTTTTTTTCTAAATTGAATAGGAAGGTAGAGTTGAGTTTAATATTACTTGTAGCTGAAAACACTTTACCAGAGTGAAATTCATGAGTTTCCTTTAGAAGATTTGGCCACCTGTATCAAGAATGGCTGTTTTCCCCTAAGCATGCCAATTTAGCAATATCAGTCCAAAAAGAGGAAAAATTCCTTCAAATGCTGGTGATTTTGTTACATAAATAAAATAGATTGAAACAAGTTTAATCATCATCAATATGATGGCAATTGTTGAAAGACAGCATAGCATTGGAATTAAAGTTACAAGGTCCAGATTCAGACAAAACTTCCAATTTAAATTTTAAACTGGATTAATTATGAGCACTCTTCTTTTAAGCAAATTTCTAAGATTCAGTTTCTTTGGAACAGTGTTGAAACCACAAAACATAAAGATTGTCAATGATAATGTAATAAATGCTGGGAAAGAAAAGTTACAGGCTCTTCATTAGGCATTGGAAAGGTATTTATGTGGTTGAAAATCCGTAACAATGGTCAAATAGTGAGTACAGTTTGATAAAGGGAATAAACTAATAGGAAAAATAAATGGTTAAAAAAACAAAGCACATTATTCCATTGCTTTTAGTTGTTTTATATTACCTTTTTTATTAAAAAAAAAACATTTAAAAGTATCAATGTGAGTGCTTAATTACTGATAGTTTTTGTTTGTTTGTTTTAAGGATGGTTTCAATATTAAACTTGGGTCACATGTTTTTTAAATATCATTCGGTTGTGTTATGAGATTTTTATTTCATGTTCCACATTTTGAGATAAGAAAAGTTAGGCTCTGAAAAAAATGAATTGCAAGTGGCAGAGAAATCATGAAGCTAGGTTTCTTGTCTGTTAATTACATTGAGTTTCTACCACAAAAACGTATGCCGTTAAAATGAGCTTTTGTTTGACTCTTAAACAGATAGGAAATCATTATGGGCTACTGAGAAGAGGAGTGACACAATATGGCTGACAATATGAAAAGAATGCTCTGTCTGTTGTGTTGACAATAGAAAAGAGAGGTAGGGATAGAAAAGTGTGGAAGCAGGAGGATCAGTTAAGAGATAATGGTATATTCCTGAAGATAGACGATCATGATTTGGATCTCTGTGGAAGTGGTGAGAAATGTCCTGATTCTGGATACTCTTTGAAACTACATTTTTTGATGGATTGGATATTAGGAGGTAACAGAAAAAGAAGGTCAAGATGACTTTAAAACTTTTGGGCTAAGAACATGAAAAGAGGGACTTGAAGTTTACTGATATAGAAAAATGCAGCATGAGTAGTGGGTATGTGAGGAGGGCAGGTAAAGAGTAGGTTTTGATATTTCTGTTTATGTGCAAGTGTAGGTTTTCATCTAGGAAGGAGTTAAATATGAAAACCTCACAGAAAAGGAATTATGGGAACAATGTGAAGTGAGATTATAAAGTTGGGAATTTTTAGAACATATATGATATTTAAAGCCGTGGAACCAGATGAAATTACAAAGAAAAACAAAAAGGAACTGGCTGAAAAGCTGGTGAATACCACAAGTAACTGATGAAATGATTTTTATCTATATCCAGTGTCAGCTATTGCTTCATTCTTAGGTAGTAGAAATGGATAACTCTTGGCTGTAGGCTTCCCCTGGGCTCTGACTTTATGATTTTGGGTGAAAAGCGGAAGAGAGTGGAAAAAAAAAAAGTAGAAAAAGCAATGATAGGAAAGAGATGTGGGAAAGAGAAAAGTTGCATCTTAAAGAAACATAGAGAATAATGAGTTATATTAATATACCTCACAAAAAATAAAAAGGGCAATCCAAAAATAATTAGTAAAAGTTTTTATAGTCTATATTACTATCAGTTGCTTCATTTTGATGATCCTAGAGGAGAATTGTACTGGCCTACCCACATTCCTTTACCTGCAGGTGTAACAATTTGCAAGCTAAAACTGGCTTAAATGTGTAAGCTTATATGGAGAATTGTCCTTGGCTGAACTAATACATCTGAGAAGATACCTGCCCCGACTTTTAGAATCAGCCATAGGCCAAGAGATGTGTGCGTACAAGAACCTAGACTTATGTCTCAAGACACCACAACTTGACAATGCAATTTACAATTCGGATTTTCCTGTGGGTCAAACCAAGTCTAGATTTTAATGTGCCTCCAATCCTAGATTGGCAACTTCCCCTGTCCTATTCTGCGTACCTCAGTTCCTTACAGGTTTCTTCAGAAGAGCACTCCCTCAAACTTTTTTTTAAAAAAGTAAATAAATAAATAAAACAATACACACCAGTTTTTTTTTTTTTGTTGTTGTTGTTTGTTTGTTTTCATCTCTGGCTCTCTTTTCAGGGAAGACTATTCAAAATATTTTCTGGAAATATTTTGAAGTTAAAGCTGAAAAGATTACCTGATTACTTAGTTCTGAGAAATGAGCCTAAAATATGAGATGAGGTTAAGTTTGGTCTTAGGAAGGAAACCCTAAAAATGAATTCAGTGATTTGGCTTATTCATCAGCTACATGGAGCTGAGAATACTTTCACTAAGGTAAGTTGACTACAATACTCACTGATATGCTGCAGCTGTATAAAAGACCAGATTTGCACCTGTATTGAGTTAAGATGAGATACACATAGAAAGGAATGCACTGAATTGTACATTATTGCTGAAGGTGGAAATAGCTGGGGAATAGCAATTATTCAGACAACAATCAAGTGACTGTTGCTGAGGACCAATGATATTTTGGAAGAAAAAAAATGTTAGCTTCAAAGGAATCCATTGTATATGCAAAGAAGAATGTGGCATCTAGAACTCCTCATGGTTAACAAAAAAATCCACATCTGTTGTGTCAGAGGGCTAATCACACTGAGCAGTAGCCATTGGAACCCAATTATCAGTAGCAGAATATCAGTAAAGGTTGCATGTAAGTTTTGTCATTCTACTGTGCCAAGGTCTGAGCCTTGCAAGAGAGGGAGTGAGACCCTGAGGCACGTCAAAGCAGATGACTGAGAAACCTGAAGACCCAGGAGCCTCGGAAACTCATGAATCAGCAGGACTAGCCCATTCTTCTTGTTAAATAAGAGTGCCCCGGGCTTCCCTTGCTTGAAGACTATGAAGAAGTTTCAAATGAGTCAGCAGGTGACTAATATCATTGATAAGGTGAGTAGTGGCTGATCTTTGCAGGCTAGGGCTTAAAGAAGGGGATGTTATTATAGAACTGGAATCCTCAATAGCAAAGGGGATGATGGGAGGATGACGTACCAGAAGTCAATGGCAGCACTTAACCATTAGCAATATAATTTTTGTAATAACCATAATCAATAGCCAGTTAAAATGGCTGCCAAATAATAACCTCTTCTCAGTTATATGTGGAAGTGCTAATAGAAAAATAGACTTCCAAAAGACAAAATAGCTGAACAGCCAATAAGGGGATTGCTTAATATGGATAAACAGGAGAGATCTGCAATGTACAAGAAGGCTAAAGTCAGTCACTCCAATAGAGAGTCATGATTCACCCATCAGTTTTAAGAACTGAACTAGTACTTAGACTCAGTACCCTGACTGAAACAAGGACTTGATCTTAATTAAGACAACAATCAAGTGACTCTTGCTGAAGAATGACTCTGCAACCACATAGTAAGTGGATTCACTAGTGATTTACTCAATCCTTCCCCAAAGGGACCTACAGCCATTTAAACAAGTAACCATACTTCAGGGAAAGGGAAATAAACAATATTTCAACAGGCATTCAAGTTAGGGTCCATGGTAACATTGAACCCAAGGACCAAAAGCGTTGGTTAAATAGAGTATATTGTGATTAGATGTAAAATGGACTGCTGACCATGGCCAACTTCACAGTAAATGGACTGGTTTTATCACTTGAACTGGTGATCATTTCCCCATTATATTTTCAAATATACATTTGACTTTAATATATGTAGAAGTTGGATCTTTGCTCTATAGAATAACAGTTATTATAGTAAAAAAGACCAAATGGAAATCCTGAAAACTTTCTGTGAACCCCAGTCATGATAGTCAATCAAAAACTATATAAGCTCAGGGATAAATGGCAGAGATTAATGCCTCTCTCAAAAACTTAAGGAAAGTTAGAGGTGACATTTCCCATCCTTCCCTCATGTTAGTTAAACATAAAACTTGTGGAAAAAAATAGAATAAATCATGACAGATGGAGTAGACTAGCAAAAATGTAACTAAATGTGAGTCACAATTGGTACAGTTTTACTCAGTGTAGTACACTTAATAGAGTAGAGTAACACAACCTTGGTAAGTGTTGTATAGCTATTGATCTGGCAAATGTGATTTATTTCTTCCAGTGGCCATTACTAAACAAGATAAGAAGCACTTTCTATTTACATGATATGCGTGTCAGTATACATTCATGATGTGGCCTCACATCGATTTAATTCTGCACTCTGATACCATATAATACAAATAAAATATTTGGAGAATTTCATACCGAGTATATTTATATTGATTAAATTATACCTGGTTAGCAATAAGTAGTAAACACTCTGGATTTGTTACTGAAACATAAACATAAGAAGAGGTATCGCTACATTAGTGAAGATTTCAGGCCAGGATATCTAAGTTAAAAAAAAAAAAAAAAAAGACAAGAATTTCCACCTCTCCTACCCTACCAAGAAAGAAGAACACGAATGTAGACCTCTTCACATTTTGGAAGCAGTATTTTCTCCATGTGGGAATACAGTTCTAACCCATTTACTGGGTAATGAAGAAGTCTCCTAGTTTTTAATTGGTCTCAGAACAATAATGGATTTTGAAATGAGTAAAATGTGCAAAACAAGCAGTCCTGCCAGATTGGGCTATATAACTCAGTCAACCACTCAAATGTTAGAAGTATCTGGGGGTAGAAAATAATCCATTGTCTCCAGACTAGGGATCTAAATACTTACCATGCCATGTGTAGTTGAGAATTATAGTCTATTTCAAAATATAGTTCCTGGCTTGCTACTAGGTGCAGATAGAGCTAGAGAAACTGAGACATATAGTGACCATGAATCGTGAAGTGAACCTCATCTCATAAGTTAGACACTTGTGAACAAGATCCGTAAAGTTAGTTGAGAATAGCTGTCATTCAACTGAAGTTAAAAGTCACAAATCTATTATTGGATCTGAACAACAGCAGAGGGCAGAAGCTAATTGCAGGAACAAGTGACCCAGAACTCCAATTTCCCTACCTTGTCTACCCACAGGCTTTCTTTCAGTTCACACAAATGGTAGTGTTGGGGTATTTCATATGAACAGTTGATGAAGGAGGGGAACAAAATGAGGCTTGGTTCACAGATGTGTTGGCATGTATGTTGGTTTGAGCTGACAATGGATGATACTAGATAGGCTATGACTTTGTTCAGGGGAGATGATGCTAAAAGACATGTCTGAGGGTAAATCATCCCCAGGAATAGACTTTCAAATGGCGTGCTAGATATTTAATTTATACGGAGAAAGAAGTATTTGGAAGTTAAGGAAAGACATGGACTCATCAACAGTAGTGAATGACTTAGTTCTCTCTCTCTCTCTCTCTGTCTCTCTCTCTCTCTCTCTGTCTCTCTCTCTCTCTCTCTCTCTCTCTCTCTCTCTTAATGGGGCCTAAAGAATAAACTTGGAGGATCAAACACAAAGAGTTATCTGGAAGACAAATGTGGATGGACTTATATAAATGGTCACACTTGGTGAAGAAACTACAGATTAATTTCCACCCGTGGACTTCTACTGCAGAAAAGATACTAACAACCAAATGGAGAGGCTGATTTAACGAGTAGCTGTTAGTCAGCTTCTGTACTTAAAGATTCCGGTAGTAGAGCTATTGTGGCAGAAATGAGAGCATGGCATTGAGCCCAAGAGCTTGCATTTTCACTTGACACAGCTGATCTAACATGTGCTGCTACTAAATCTTATATCTGCCTGAAACAGAGAGTAATCTCCCACTCTAGCACTAACCCTGGAAGAAACCAACTATCGACATAGAGGCAAGTTGTTTATGCTGACTCCTTCCGTTTTCATAAAAGGCAATGTTGTATCCTAATATGGAGTGACATGTTTTCTGAATATGGGTTTTGCTGCCATAGTGCCTCAGGCACAATCACTATCTTTGTGGGCTCACAGAACATCTTAGTCATTAACATTGAATCCTTCATGTTATTTTTTTTCAGAACAAGAAACCCTCCTTATAGCAAAGTATGTGTAGAAATGAGAAAATGACCATGGGCTGGGTTACACAGTCCACCATCCAGATGCTATAATCTGACTGAGCAGTAGACGGGTCAAGTTGTGAAGAGATAAAATACCAAGGTAGAGAAAACAAGGAGTGGAAACAGGGGCGAACCCATTCAGTTATTTTCAGTGCTCACTTGGTGATTATGTGCTCCCTCTTTTTGCACATTTAGGCTTTGTGGGACTAGGAATCTCAGTCCCTAGACTGATACACAGTAAGAATCTCACTAATTTTAAAACCATGGCTATCCCTTGGTCACTTTGTGCAACGAATGCAGACAGAATAGGACTTACCGTCCTGTTGGTAGAACTGCTGCTACTTAGGGGGTAAGGGAAAAAAATATGTTTGACACACAGGTGATTCTTTGGGCAGTTTTGGTCACTCACATGCCCGGTTCAACTGTGAGTGTGCAAGTACAATAAGCACTATCTTATAAAGGTGCGATAGATAGGAGAATCATAATTTTCAAGGATGAAGTCCTGTGTCACTCCACCAGGAGCTACCTAAACCAGCAGAAGCACTAGTCAATGGAAATCTAGGGTGGGGTGTAGAGCAGCACGCTGATGTTACCAGATCTAATCTTGGGACACCTACAACAGCAGGCGGTCATTCTACAAAGGCTCCTCTTTTAAGTTGGCCTCAAAGTTGTTACTAACTGTAATTATGGAGAAGCCATACCTGGGTTGAGTGAATGCACGGAGCCTGTAAATCTGAGGAGAGCAAGCGGTAAACTGTACCCGATTCAAATATGCATAGCCATCTTCCAGCTGCACAGCTCGAATCTCCCATTCATTGACTTCTCTGGAGAAATGTCTCTGGCTAGTGGGAGGTACCTGGATACACCTGGATACACCTTGGAGGTAGCATCACCCACCCCAAGGAGCAGCCAATGACTGATACCTGGATGCAAAATCCTGGGTCTTTGGCCACAAGGTCTGAAAGTTCTGAAGTATAATTTATGTTCCAGAATGCCAAAGATTAGGCTTAGAGTATACTAAACTGAGACCACAAGCCTGCTCAACTCCTGATCCTTTCCTTTTCAGTTCACCTCACTTTCTTACAGATTTTTCTGAGTACAGATCTCATTAAGACACATGCATCTCGCTCCCTGTCTCAGTCTCTGCCTCTAAGCAGCCCAAATAAAACCAATCATGACTTAATATTTCGAAATAGCTTCAGAAAATCATTATTTTTCTCATTTTTATCTATTTCCACAAAATATGGTCAAAGATAATCTGTTTTATTTTAAACTAGGAAGACCTTATTTTGGGTTGACATGGGAAAGATCGTTGAGATTTTAAAATGAAAAATAAAAAAAAATAATTAATTTTTACTTTTAGAAACTTTCATGTATACCTATATGCAAACACACACATACACATATACACACAGACACACATATATAAATAGAAAAACAAATCCAATTTAGTAACTGTCCCTTATAACTATATATTTCACTGTTTTTGTATTTTCATGCTGTTTTTCTACTCTTGATGTACATATTCTTAATTGTTACAGTTTCTTTCCTACTTTATCTTTTTGTTAGGATTATCTTCTTCTAGTTTTTTTTTTCTATATTTAGATATAGAGCAAATCTGTATATCATAGGTATTATATCTATATTTCAAATATGAGTGGATTTTTCAAGCCAAAATGAATTTTTGAACACAACTCATTGAAAACCTGAACATAGTAAAGTCTTAATACATTGAATTATTTATTATTGGTTTCGTGAACATTTTAAATGAGATTATATATACATGAATACAATCGTTGATATTGATACATTTATGTCAAGGGATAATTTTACTAATATGTGTCTCTTCCTTTCTCCCCAGATATGTAATAAAAAAGAGAAAGAAACACTGTGTCTACTACTTTTCCTCCCCAATACAGTTTCCAAAGAATTGTGTCCTTGTCATTAAGTGTCAGAAGCAGCAGAACAGGAAGAAGAGAGACAAAGAGAGAAAACACAAGCAAAAGGGCCTTTATTTGCATCCCTCAGGTCTCTCTTACCCAAAGCTCTTCATCATTGAAAGGTCTAATGCCAAACTACAAATCACTTTCTCTCTAACTCATCACACTCATTAGTTATGGAACAGATCATTCGAATTCAAATGAGTTACTACTGACTCTGAACATGCTTTTCTCTACAAATGCTTGTAGTCACTGGAAGGAATAGTTTTATCTGGTGGGATTTTGTAACCTAACAAGTGACATTTAACACTGAGTTTGAGGGAAAACTGTCAAGAGGAGGGACCTACACCCTTCCTGAGAATAGGAAAGAGAAAATAAAAACAATTGCCGTGTTTATAAATTTCTGTCCCTGGCAGAGAGGTATGCATTTATTTTAAGGGAGAGGTGGACATTATTATGTTGAAAGGATTTTCATTATCTGTATTTTTAGTATATGCAGATATCAGTTAAGGCATTCCTGAACTATATATACTAATATCAGAAAAATGCTATATTAGTCTACCCTTTGGAGACTGATAAATTGTTAGCTTGGTTTATGTGCATCTTATCATGAAAGTCATACCAACAGAGATGGTTCTGACAATAATATCTAAATCTGAGAAGCGCACTCTTTCATTAGTAAGTATATGTGTGCAGGTAGCAAGCTGTTCCTATTATAACACCTTTTCATAAGTTTCCTATAACTATGGTAGAGCAGGACTGTGGAATAGAAAGTATATTAAAAATTATGCACATATAAACCCAACATTCAGACATATATTAAACTTCACCACCTTCTTACACATAATCCACAATTTGCCCTACTTGATTTTCACTTCACTTAAGAATTAAAGCATTACATAAATTTCAGTTTTGAGTCAGAGTTTACCCAGTCTAATCTGTAAAGTTTGTGTCAGTAGCTTTGGCAATTGTTTCCCGTTCAGTAGCCTGGGGTAGGTAGACTTGCTATTTTCATGTCTGGATATGAACCTTTACAATGGCAAATTGCTCTTCAATGATTCCCTTTTAGTCTTCATGTTTCATTGTAATGTATGGCATAACTGAAGTCAATTGAGAATATCATGTGCTTTTCTAAAAAACACCACCAATTCTATACCCACTCCTGTTTATAATTATTAAAACTCTATCTATCTATCTATCTATCTATCTATCTATCTATCTATCTATCTATCTATCTATCTATCTATCTACCTATCTATCTATTTATCTATCCATCCATCTATCTATCTATCATCCATCTGAGTTTTATATAAATATATAGTAGTGGTCAGAATAATGGCTTACCCCAATTTTCCTTGCCCTAATCCCCAGAACCTGTGAATATGTTGCCTTACTTGGCTAAAATACTTTGCAGATACAATTAAAATTAAGGGCAATAAAATGGGGAGATTATCCTACAGTATCGAGGAGTGGGTCTAATGTACTCATTTGACCACTTACAAACAGGCAAAACAGTCAAAGAGACATAACACAAAGAAAAGGCAGATGAGATGCTGCAAAGTGAGAAGGCCTAGAATTGTGGCTGCTGGCTTTGAGATGGAAGGGACAGCATGCAAAGCCCTGAGAGAGGACCCCAGGAGGTAGGGACAGTTCACAGCTGACTACCAGCAAGGAGATAGGATCCTCAGGCTTACTGCATAAGACTGCATAAGACTGAACTCCTCCAGCGACATAACAGCATGGAAGCAGAGTCTCCTAGAAGAAGGGGCCCTGCCAACTCCTCCACTATGGTCTAGTGAGACACACTGCAGAGAGGGATCCTGAGCGATTGTGTGCCTAGGCTTAGGATCCATGAAGACTGTGAGGTCACAGACGGGTATGTTTTAAGCCACTAATTTTGTGGCAATTTTTTTAATGGCAGTTGTAGAAAAGTCATTTGTACACTTCGCTCTTTTGTTCTCCTCCCACAACATTAAGCCACACATGATGTAAGGGTGCTGTTTTTGAGATGAATAGTGGCAAGGAACTTTAATGTATACTGAATTTTCCTGTTTGTTCCTCTGAATTCTTTGTGAGTTATCCCCTCATTTGCTAATGTCTCTTCATATTTTGGGGACAATATTCTTCTGTCCAATCATTTTACCCTTTCATTCCTGCTCCCAGATCTTGGATATTTTCTTTGTTTGCTTATTTTTACTTCAGCCCTCAAGTATATTTCTATATCAAAACATTATAGTCCAAAATATATATGTTTCAATGAATTTATTACTTGTATATATTATTTACTTTTCTACGGAAGGATAATTTATTTATTTATTTATTTTTTGGTTGTTGTTGGTTTTTTCTTACCAAGAAAGAAGAAATAGGGATGTGTGTGCAAGACACTAAGATTGCTGTTTCACAAGTGCTAACTTTTTCTTTTTAAACTTGGAACTTCTAAATTATTTTTCATTTAGACTTTTTATATAGAAAAAAATCAAAACCAGAGATATAAAAATAAGCTTGAGGTCACACAACTAAAGAAGTTGCCAATGTAAAAGTCAACATAGCACAGTCTACTCTGAAAGACCTATTCTTTCTGCCCCTCGCTCAGGGACATAAAACTGTGTTTTCACTTTATTGTTATCATTGTAAGGAGACTAGCATATTGCTGAGCATAGAAGTGTTAAATATATATGCATTTTACTGACTTCACCAGAAAAAAAAAAAAAAAGGACATATGCATTTTATTCAAGACCAAAATAGATTAACATAGAAGAGATGAAAAGGACGGGGGCATCATTCTCTAACAGTCTGTGTAGGCAGCACTTCCCATGAAAATCTCTCAGGTCTTATGAGGGAGATTTTGTAATATGTGTCTTTCTGCTCTTTATATGAATTGTATCTATACATATTGTTGTAAATACAGTGGGATAATCATTGAGAGTATACTTTTGCATCAGGCTGTCTTGAATCTTGGCTTTGCTATTTAAGCACTAAATCCAATTTCTGTTTATCTTCTATTTGATCTTCTAATTCAGGGGTCCACTGACCATGGCCTGTGGGCCAAATCCAACCAATAGCCTATTTTTGGATAGCCCAAGAGTTAGGAATGAGTTCTAGATTTGAAAAGGGTGTTGAATGAAAACAGAAGTATATGTGATAGAGACCATCTGTGACCCTCCTAGTCTAAACTACCGGAGTGCCAAAAAAATGTGTACACATTTTAAGAAATGTTCACTATGCTCAAGCACTAGTTGGACGTAATCAAAAGTGTCTGAACACTGATGGTAACCACTTTGAGCACCTCTTGTAATTGCAGAAGTCAAATGTAACTTGTATTCATCTTTTGTTATCGGTATATATTGAGTATTACAATGAATACACCTTTTTTTTTTTCCTTTTTTAAAATGCGTATACATTTTTTTTTGGCACCCTCTGTATACTAACTGGCCTTTCACAGAAAAAGTTTACCAATCTCCACTCAAACCTTTTGGGTCTTATGATTTTGTTTTTCTTGTCCTGGCTCCTGGAATATCTCTGTATTTTTATGCTGTTGGCTCCATTTTTTATTCAGATTTTACCTTAAAAATCACCTCTTTAGGTATGTGTCTAATCACCTCTTTAGGTAAATATACTGAAAAAATGATGTGCATTAATAAATATGTTATCTTACCCTTTACAAATTCTCCTATAACATACTTATCTCTACATATATAGAATGAATGTAGTTATCAGTAATTTGGAAAATAACTTATTTTGGGAGTTAAAGCCCTGTTTGAATGATAAGAAAATGCAATAGCTCTGTTCTTCTCATGAAATTGATATTTATTTTTAAGGTTCACTTTTCTTCAGCATTTTTTAGAAAAATTACTCTCAATCACATATGTTCATTTCCAAAATCTCTACTTCCATTAAATAAGAATAATTGACAGAGAGCTCTCCAAAAAGTGAGGCATTAAATTGTGAAAATCACCTAGAAAATTGCCTGACTTCTCTGTTTTCTTTTTGGTTAAGAACGAAGAGCCTACATTTGCAAACTTAGGCAGTTGGTTTAAGTAGAACAAAAGAAACTCCACGTGACTCCGTTTGAAACACAGTCTCCACTATAGCAACGGTTCATTTCAATGATTTGGGAGTTCAGTACTCTAATCTATGGAACACTTAAGACTTTCAGTGCTTTGTTGCTAAAGAACATGGATATTTTGCACCTGCACTCTTCTTTCTTATGGATCTTGATTTTAAAAGGCCTGGATTTTAAGAGTGGTCACTATAAAATTAAAAAAAAGTCAATTGTTTTTAATTTATTGTTTACTAACACATAAATATGTTATTACAATCCAAAACTACAAATATGATCACGTAATTTTCTAAAAATATGTATTCAGACCTGCCTGATGAGTCCCAATCTTTCTCTTTTTTTCTACAAACACAAACAGACACACACACACACACACACACACACACATTTTTATGCATGCATACTAAAATTAGACATATATCCACATTTGTGCTTGTATACATATCTGTTTTTTGTAGGTTTTTCTTCTTTTAACTCATCTTTACTTTGGTTAGATAAGGTATAATTGAATAATATGTTTTTACTTATTCAATGAAGAATAATATGTGTCAAGGTCTTAGCACTTCACAAAACGTCTTGCATGTAATCAGTTTATTAATATTTGACGAACTGAATTTACTTTGCTCTTCGGGTTAGTCTGCTTGGCACGCCATGTCAAAAATACCACAGACTGGGTGGCTTGAGCAACTGTTATGTTTCTCATAGATCTGGAGGTTGGAAAGTCCAAAATTAAAGTTCTGGCTGGGTTTGGTTCTGCTGAGGCCTGGACATGACCACCTTTGTGTCTCTGTATTACTCTCTTGCTCTTCTGATAAGGCCAAAGCCCTATCGGGTCAGGGCTCCACTCTGATGACCTCATTTAAACTTAACTTCCTCTTAAAGACCCTATTTTCAGTAGAGTGACATTGGAAGTTAGGGTTTAACCTATGAATGGGATGGAGGGCCACAGTACAGTCCATAGCACTCTTCTTGGAATAATTTTCCGTTTCTTCATTTTTTTCTTAGTTAACTTCTAAGAATAACACTCATGAGATTCAATTTACTTAAACTAAGAGTCTGCATAGGATGATATTCTTATTTAGACCATTACAATATCCATTTTTCATCTGAAAATATTTAATCTTTTTATGTCTTCACCTTTATAGTTATGCATATTAATACTTGTCTTATATGCTTTTATGATTGACATGTGTTTTTTCCTAGAATAACTTGCTTTAAACTTCAAGGATTGGAAATTTGCTCTGGTAAAGAAATAATTCTTATAGAATTTCTCACACACCTTGCAGTTTTCTGTATTTTTTCATATAGTATTACCATTGAAAATTCTTCCTTCTGAGTTGACATGCTTTTATTTAAGGTGATACATGTTTTCATTTCATCATATGGAAAGACTCAATTATTGTTATCATTTTCTTTTTTTTTAATAAGCTGTGTCTATCATGCCATTTCCACATAAAAGTTTTATTTAGACAAATTCAAGTTGTATTAAATAGTTTAATATTAGTGTCTGATAGCTTATATAGATACCCGTTTCATCTTCTTCATTATATCACAATAAAATCCCACTTGTTTGTCTACAGACAATACTTGAAAAATCTTCTAGGGTTTAATTCCATTCTTTAACTACTAAATTTTTTCTCCACTCTACGCACTTCAATTCTCTATTATGTGACAAAACTTCTAGATTCCTCTCAATCTTCACTATCCCTTGTATATACCTTCTACTAGTAGAATACATATGTTTCAATATATACACGTTGGTTTAAGGTAAGCAAAACTGTATACAAATTGGTATCATCTATTCAGAGGAAATACAAATATCTCCCAAATAAAGTTCATATTATGATGTTTATAGCCAATGCAACTGAGACTAAGAAACGAAGAAGAAATTACCCAAAACAAATGACAGATTTGAACACATTATTCAGATTGATATAACTCCAAAATCAACAATCATATGCATCATATTAATGCTCTCCCTGAAACTGAGGCAACAGATAAGACATGTTTGTTACTGACTCAGGTGTATCACCTAAAACTCTTCTTATGTATGTTAATTTTCTTTTGTGAAAGTCAGCCAAATATGTTTAAAATATATAGTGGATAACTATAAACATTAAATAATTGAATGTTGTCTATTAGAAGGGTTAAAAGGATTGATACTTGGGTACAGATTTTTAAATCACATGGGACCAAATGGTGGCCTAGCTCAGATAATTATTGTCTCCTGAACAGTAAGTGTTAAGGTTCTACATCCACAAAACAGAGCATTCTCTAAGTGATGCTAATCAAGAATTTCTAGGACCCATTTTTCCTTTATATGACAAAGAGAAAACATAATTGCTACTAACTTTAAAAAATTAGCCCTGGCCAATAAGCATGAACCCGGAAGAATGCTTCTTCCTGATTTAAAAATATATTTTTTTAATTGAATAGAGGCAAAACATTTTTGCTTGATGCCAACATTAGCAGTCCGCAGAGACCTCTCTTGACCATAATAGAATAGACAATTTTGGGGGCAACCTCACTAGAACAGACAGGACTTATATCTCTGAAAAGCCTCCTACAAGTCCTGCCTTATGTTGCTGAGCCTGTTTTTTTCATTCATAGATTGATTGATTCATTGATTGATTGATTGATTTTAGTTGTATTTTTTGTTGAGGAGAGGCCTCCTCTAATATTCTCTGGATATCTATCATCTTAACCTTATTAGGGAAGAGACAGTTGAGTTTTATTTTAACACATCGTGGCTGGTTGAGAGAGGATTCCTTTTAATGAAAACAGTGTATGAGAAGGCATCTCAGGCCCCACTCCACACACCCACACACCTGTCATAATTTCCAGAGCAAGGCTTTGGGAGATATTGCACCTCCCAAAGTAGGACTCACAGAGCCCATCCTCTTCCCACCAGTTCCCCCTCTACCAGTGAGACTTCCACCTCTGCAGGAACCTTAAACATTACCCAAGGAGGTGAGCTCAAGCATAACCCACTGTGATTGGATGGGACTAGTGTACCTTTTTGATTCCCACACTTTCAGACATCTTGCTTATACATATTCGTATATTGTTTAATTGTATCGCAAAATTTGTTAAACTTTTATTGAAATGTTTTTGACATCTAATAATTGACCTTATCCTCTAAATATGACAATGAGGAGAGGGATTAGTAATTTGGGACAAATTATAAACCTTTTCAATTCCTGTTTCCTGATCTCCAAAACCCTCCAAGAAAACAAACACGTTACATTGTACATACATCATGGGAGGGTTCATAAATATTAGTTTTCATTTATCATGTCAACATTGATAAAAGAAGTATGCCATAGAATAATATTTGGTATACAAAGATTTTTAATATTTGGCATTCGATAGCTGATATCCTTCATTCTTTCCTCAAACATAAGGAGTGCTGATGACCCATACAATTTGTGGGTGATATGTTCACTTTTAAATTGCCTACTTTTAATTAATCAACTTTATAAGCTGGGTGTCTTTTGAGTATTATCGAGTATGCTTGGGTAATACATATTATAACATTTGATACTCAAAGAAACTCTGTATTTTAAATATTCTCATATATGTTTTACAAATTAGGCTCCAAGAGGGTATATGACTCTCAGAAACAAGTGATACAAGATTCTCTGCACTAAAGGAGCTCTCAATGTAGCTAATAAATGAAGGTTCACATATATATATACCGGTATCTATAATTTTAGACAGATGCAGCGCATAAATTATTTGTTATCCAAATACTAGGCTATTTTTGCAATTTATGCAGTGATCTAACAAATTATTTTGGAATTATATGCAATGCCTTTTGGTTAAAAGTTGCCTTGCATGATGAAGTTTATAATTAAAGGGAAAGTAAACATGCACTCAATTTAACTTTCAAGAAAGGAAAACAAACCATCCGTTTTATTTCAATGCCTTCACTGTGCAAATATGACTAGAGTGGTTTTATTGACACCACTTTCAAATCTGCTTTTATGGATTATTTTTTACAGCGTCTTCCTTAAGAAGACATAAGACGTAATAGGGAGGTATGCAATGTTGCTTCAACAATAATTAGTGATAGCAGTAACTTTAAGAAGGCATTTAAAACAGGAAACGAACTGAGATTAGCTATCTTCTCTGATATAAGAAGCTAATGTTTAAGAGAATAAAGCACATTAATCTAACTACATTCTGATATCTTTAAAATAACAAACACTGTGTTGTAAGCTTTTCCGTGCAATGTGATCTTAGACATGTTTCTTCATAGAAAAATGTTCAAAATTTAAGGCTGTATTAAAAATCTCATGACTTTTCCAGTGTTTTAAATATAAGTAGTTAATTTTGAAATGAACTTCATTATGATGAAGCAGTAATACAGATCTGCTCTTCTAGTGTATTCTGTTATTTGATACAGATATTCAAACTAAACAATTGCTGCAGCCATGTCAAAAAAGAAAAAAAAAATCAAAGAAGAAGAAGAAAGTGTAAACCTTAAAGTATTGCTTGATAAGCAAATTCATGAGGGGGCAATGTGTGAGCTTTCTTGCATTTTTGTCATAATGCAAAAATCAAACTGTGTCCTTTTTTTAAAAAGCATTCTATTCTCTTACAATATAATGGTGTGTACATCTAAAGACACACAAAGAAAAAAAATTGTGGCTTAGGACAATTTATAAGAAAGTAAGACTGCTAGAAGTATAGAATAGTCTTTAAATATAATTTTGGATGATTTCTGTCATTGTTTATTGATTTTAGCTTTTTAATCTTGCTTAGTTATATGAAAGTCTCACCTAAAAGAATTCAGAACATTAAAGATATTTTTTTTTGGAAATAATTATATATATCAGGATATGAATAACCAGATTAACATTTATTTAACCTAGATATACATTCAGTGTTCATCTATTGTTTTGTCTAATAAACAATACAGCAGTTTTGAGAATTTTTTTTTTCTAGCCAGTAAAAATACTGTCATCCAGGCCACACAAATGAATATGACTCAGATCTGGCCACTGTACTTCTACTGAACACAAAAATTGTTCCAAAATGAACAT
This sequence comes from Rhinolophus ferrumequinum, assembly GCF_004115265.2. Lineage (NCBI taxonomy): Eukaryota > Metazoa > Chordata > Mammalia > Chiroptera > Rhinolophidae > Rhinolophus > Rhinolophus ferrumequinum. Next base: position 16,735,588 of record NC_046290.1, read on the forward strand.
GTGGTATGAACCAAACCAGAATCCTTTCTTAGATGATATGTGATTGATCTAGAGAAATGGAAAATATTGTTTTTCCCTAGGGTTGCTGGACCCAATAGTAGCTATGACTACACTCAACTGTTATTGTTGCCAGATATAGTTGCTACTTAACTAATATAACTCAAGTAATTATTGTTACAACATGGATTATTTAGGTAATTTAATTTTCTTAAGCAAATATAAAAATGCAGGCTTCATTGTAGTAGTTTAATTGCAATTTAATTTGCAATGAAGTAAATCCATGTTGAATAAGTATTTCTTTATTGATTTTTATTTACAAAAGTAGAGAATTCAATAAAAAACTTGCCAGCTTGTAATAAGGTATAATCTTCTGAAAATTTCCTATTTACAAAATCATTTTCCAGTAAGTGCTTATTCAGAGACAACTATCTCTCTCTCTCTCTCTCTCTCTCTCTCTCTCTCTCTCTCTCTCTCTGTATATATATATATTTATTTATTTAATAATTACTTACAACTGAAAATAAGTACTAAAAGTAGAAATATACAGTCATCTTCCAAGTATTCCCCTTGGGAATTTATGCACCGATGCCAGCACCAAGTCCAGCCTTCAAAGCAATTGTGGAACTCTATTTTTTTCTGGAACGGCCATCAGAGTTGTCGACATATTACCCTTGATGTCCTGAATGTCATCAAAATGTCTTCCTTTCAGTATTTCCTTTACCTTTGGGTAATAAAACAATTCATTGGAGGCCAGATCAGGTGAGTAGGGAGGGTGCTCCGATACAGTTATTTGTTTCCTGGCTAAAAACTCCCTCACAGACAGTGCTGTGTGAGCTGGTGCATTGTCGTGATGCAAGAGCCATGAATTGCTGGCAAAAAGTTCAGGTCATTTTTTCCTAACGTTTTCACGCCGCCTTTTCAGCACTAACAAATAGTAAACTTGGTTAACTATTTGTCCAGCTGGTATAAATTCATAAGAAATAATCCCTCTGTTACCAAAAAAGTTTAGAAACCTTGTTGCCACAAAGTTCGCAAACTTAATTGTTAGACCATATGTGTTTTTTTCTCTCATCACCTTTTCATTTAACATGATATATATTCAGTGTAATTAACTTTATATCTCAGAATTTAAATTCCATGATATCAAATGGGAGTGGGGATCAGCTACGAAAAGAATGCACATCGCCCCAAGACAAAAAGGGGGCTAGTAACCTTTTCTAGAGAAAAAGTCACTGTGTTTTCAATTATCAGAACAGTTGCATGATGCTAGATAAAAGCATGACTTATTATCTTCTCTATTTTGAAATAAAGTGTGTTTTAATGAGATATGTGCAAGTGCCAAGTTGGCTCTCATACATCAATCAACATGGTTAGATTCGACTACATTTCCAAGAATTCTCTTCCCTGTGATATTCTGGTTAGGATGGACCACAAGAGAGAGCCTTGTTCTTCATGTGGAGTGCAGGCTGAAGCAACAATTTTTAAGCTCTCTCATTTTGGTAAAATGTGTTTGCTTATGTCATTGGCAAGAGGCATGGTCTGACCCAACAACTGCTTCAGTTTCCTTGGGATACGCCTTGAAATTTTTCTATGTATATTCTAGGTGAATGTGTTAAGCTCGGTTATGAAGGATACTTATAATCAACAAGATCAGAGGCTACACAACTGGCATAGTTTTCAGTTCAGCCATCATGGGTTCCAGCTTGTGCTGTGGATTCCAACTAGTTTAGTTCTCCCTCACCTTATACCCACCGCCGTTCCCCACAAGTTCTCCTGTAGACCTCAGCTCTAGCATCTGATGTAAGGATAATAGCCATATGAGACCACTTAATCAGAATGCCTAGCCAGCTATGACAATTATACTAGATCAAATTCTTCTAACCATACAGAGTGAGCTAGCTAGGACACGAATTGATGACATATCTTTAAGTCATAACTTGATTGGTGCAGTAAAGCATATATTGATGACCACCAACAGGAAGAAATTTAAAAAAATGTTTCAATGAACTATGTAATTGTTTTATAATTTATTACTTATGTGAACTGATGTGACAGTCATTATTGAACACATTTTATCCATAAAGAAAGTGAGCTTCAGAAAGAATTATAAGCTCCTTCTCAATGGTCAAGTTAATCTTGGTGAGTCTATTTCAGTATCTATAAAATTATCATAATCATCATTAAAAAATCCATGTAGCCTTCCATTATCAGAATATTGGTACAATTTCTCTTGAAAATGCACATGAAATTCATGATACTTTTTTTTTTTTTTTTTTTTTTAGAAAATTGAAAATACACTAATGGGTTAAAAAAACAGAGATAAATAAAAGAAGTGTGATTATTACTGAAAATATATTTAACAAGAATTGTTTTTTTACTATGTCATTCCATCTGCCTCAATTTTTCTTTGCTATAATAAAAATGCATTGTTTTATTTTAATGAGCAAGAATTTTTTGTGCTTACTTTTTTTTAGAAAAATGAGCATATGTACAATTCTTATAAACTTCTCCCTACATCTAATTTTCTTTACAAATTTTGTTCAAAATGATAAACTTGGAATAGAGTTAATATATCACCAATAAATTAGTTTTGCATTATTCCTTCCAAGAATAAAGTGATATTAATGGTATTTTAACTAAAGATTGGTACATATCGTTTAACAACAGAAGTAAATAAAAGAACTATGCATTTTTATAGGCATGAAAACCTAAAACATAAATGAATATGTGGAATTTATGTTAAAATTTATTTTAATCCTTGATGCAATAAATATTTCATACAAAATATATTGTGATACTGTAATTCATAAACTGAAAATAAGAAACAGCAAAAAGTCTCGCAATTATGGAAATATTAGGCTGATGATAGAAATTAATTTAAAAATTAGGTAACAGAGCCCAGAAATAGATCCACACAAATATGGTCAACTGACCTTTGACAAAGAAGCAAAGGCATTACAATAGAGAAAAGATAGTATTTTCAACTAATGGTGCTAGACTGGATATCCACGTTTAAAAAGTAAATAAATAAAAATAATGTAGTCATAGACATTTTACTTGTCACAAAAACTATCTCAGAATGGATAAAAACCTAAATATAAAATACAAAACTATAAACCTCATAGAAGATAACATAAGAGAAAATCTACATGTCCTTGGGTTTGGCAATACCTTTTTGACAAATACCAAAGGCCTTGTCCATGCAAAAAAAGAACTGATAAGTGGACTTCATTGAAATGAAGACCTTTTATTCTTCAAAAAACAATGTAAAGAGAATGAGAACACAAGCCACAGACTGTGATAATTTATTTGCAAAAGACATACCTGATAAGGATGGCTATCCAAAATATACAAAGAACTCTAAAAACTCAACATTAAGAACTATGAAAAAATGGACAAAATAACCAAACAAATAATTCACCAAAGAAGATATACAGATGGAAAATAAGCATATAACAAAAACGTTCCATATCATACATCATTAGGGAATTGCACATTTACACAACAATGAGCTACCATTACACTCATTAGAATGACCAAAATCCCGAACTCTGACAACACAACCGCTGACAGTATGTGCAGCAACAGGAACTCTAATTTATTGCTGGTGGGAATGCAAACTGGTACAACCACTTTGAAAGCCAGTTTGGAAGTTTCCTACAAAATCAATTATATTCTTACCATATGTCCCAGCAACCACATATCCTAGTATTTACCTAAATGAATTGGAAACTCATGTCCACAAACACAAAAAAAACCTGAACAAAAGTGTTTCTAACAACTTTGTTCCTAATTGCCAAATCTTGGAAGCAACCAAGATATCCTTCAGTAGGTGAATGGACCATGAAATACAGTTCAGTACTAAAGAGAAATAAGCTATAAAGTTGTGAAAGAACATAGAGGAATCTTAAATGCATATTATTGAACGAAAGAAGCTAATCTGAAAAGGCTACATACTGAATGATTCTAATGATATGATATTCTGGGAAAGAAAAAAACTATGGAGACGTAGGAAAAAAAAATCACTAGTTGCCTGTGGTTCTGGGGGAGGAAAGAAGGGATGAACAGGCAAAGCCAGCAGAATTTTTAGGGCAGTGAAACTATTCTGAATGATAGATACTACAGTGATAGATAGAAGGGATTATACACTTTAAAAAATCCATATAATGTACTAAACTTAATGTAAACTGTACACTTTTGTTGACAATGATGTAGTGCGACCATCAGTGTAGGTTTATCAATTGTAACAAATGTACCACTGTGGTGTGGATATCAAATAGTGTTGTGGGTGGATCTGCATGTGTGGGGACTGGGAGTGTATGGGAAATCTCTGTACCTTCTGCTTAATTTTGCTGTGAACCAAAAACTGCTGTAAAAAATTATTATAAAAATTAGGTCACAGAATTACATGTCTTGGCATACAACTAAATATATAGTCACTATTGAAAAACATTTATTTCTGGTACCTATGTATGCAGGTGTATATGGGTATGTTAGAAAATTGGGCAAAAGATACATAATGAAATATTAACATGAGCACTATTTTATTTTCTTTCTAAATCGCTATCTTCCCCTGTTCAAAAAACATGTACATTAATGAGGAATACTTGAGGAAAATAGAAATAAAATCATTCCTTTTTAGGTTTATGGGTCTCAAAATTAAGTTTATCATGTTACAGAAGCAATGAAAGGTCAAGACAAAGAAATAAATAAGTAAAAGTTATATGATAAATATTTGGCTATACTAACAAACTGTGACTAAGATTAGCTTAAACCATAAAAAAAATTTACTGGACTCGTATGCAAAATGAAAAGTCAGGGTTTTAGAGTTTTGTTTCTCTGAGTAGTTAGTAGTCAAAGGATCTATGGTTGCTGTTCTTGAATGTGGGTCTTTTTCTCCCGTTCTTTGTTATCCTTGGGAAATTAATCGTGTTTCTAAAGCTTTCTCTCTATGATTCTGAGATAGTTATCAGAGAACCGGGGTCCATGTACTGGTGGGACTCGCCAAAGCAGAGAGGAAAAGAGTGTGAGAAATGCTTGTCTCATAACTCCTTTTCTTTGTCATGGTGACCATTTCTTTATAGAAGAGTCCAAAGAAGTCTTTACTTCTCATTGATAAAAAAAAATAAAATAAAATAATAATAATAAAAAATCACGTACTCATACATAAAACAAGCATTTGTACAGAGGAATTGAAAAAAAAATGTCATAACTGGCTTAACCAATCACGAATTATTCTGTGATTTTGTGCATAAATTTCACCAAGTTATATCACTTGCTTGTTAGTAAGAAAGGATGTGAGCTAATTACTGACCCATCAACTAGCAGTATCTTCTGCAAAATCTAAGAAAATCAATCTTATGATTGACAATTTAAATAATATATTTTATATTTCATTAATATGAGATGAAACATGGAGGTTTTATTTAGTACATATATACCTAACTTTTAAAAATACGTCCATGGGGTAAGTGAAACTAGGGTTTTCATAGCATATATAACTGCAATATCAGTAGAGCTAGATGTAAAAATTTTTCAAATACAAAAGACAGGACGGGAGTTCCATAAATGTAAAGGTATTATTCTAAGACTAATTACATTTTGTGAAACTCCTTTCTCTGGATGTCAAAAATATAATGAATTTTTATATAATAGTCTAGTTTTAGGACGTGCGCTAGATCAAGGAAATGTATAGGAGAACATCTAAGAGTGGCTTTAATTGCTATGATTTGTGATTCATTTTCGTTATAATACTAATTTACTCTGCGTTGTTCAGATACTTGAAATTTTTATTATGCATCCAAAAATATTTAAGTTATGTTTAGAAGAAATTTAGAAAGAAGCTCATTATACTTCTGACTTGAAAAATCATGTGCCATCTTTTAAATTTGTGGCTAATGATATTTTCTTTAAAATTAAAATTTAATTTATTTAGTGACTCAATAGAGTGAAGTCCGCTATAAATTTTACTTAATTGATGAAGTCTATTTTATCATGTTGGTTTATACATGCTTTTCGGTATTAATTTTCTGTTCTACATAGTTGCTTCTAATTAAAGAAGCATGCATAAAATTATAAGACTATACACAATATAGTTATTAAATCATTTTAAATTAAACATGTTTTAGATTAAATATGCATTAAGTTGCTGTGCCCTCTGACTACCTAAGAGTAACATCAAATCTAGTAGTGCATAGGAAACTCAATTTCAAAGTGTTTATCCAAGACACAGAGTAAAAAAAAAAAAAAAAAAAAAAATTGAAACCTCAGGTTTTCACTATGAATAATGCCAGTTTGTCTTTCTTACTGTCAAAGAAACACTGAGCACAAGTTCAGAAATGTCATTAATACGTATCATTCTGATAAAAGTTATTATTTAAAAAGCAAACAAACAATCCTGATAGTTTCCTCAACATCATTCAAAATGCAATACAAAAAAAAAAAAGAGATTTTAATGGATTGATGGCCATATTCCAAAATACATATTTGGATGGAAAGGGTGAGTAAAAAATGTCACCTGTGAAAAGAACTGTCCATAACTTCTCATCAAATCTTTTTTGATATAGTGACAAAGGATTTTGTACATAAACTCTTTATTTTTTTCTAATATTTTCTTATTTGCAACTTTAATATTTATTTTCCATAGGTTGACTAAATGTTTTAAATAAAATATTAACCTTTCCAACAACCAGCTTCCAATTTACTCAATAAGTGTATTTTTATAATTGACATTATCCTGGGTATTCTAACATTTTGTCTTTATAAAAGAGGACAGGGAAATTTGGACAATTAGGACACAGAGAAGTAGGAATTTCATTAATGTTGAAATGGGAAATAATATTTTTGTAATATTGACAGAGGTCCCTAAGTTTTATTTACTTTTTTATATTTAAATATCCAAGAGACTCCATGTAATCCTATTTCTCTTATGGCAATTTGGTTAGCTGATAATTTTAACTCTTTTCCAGGAAAGTTCCAGTGCTGGTCCAAATAAATGGGGCTTTGGAGGAAAAATCATGTTGAATCACTATGAGTTCATGGATAGTCCTTTGCATGTGTGTTTTGTTCCTTATCTTTATTTTGATGTGATATTTGCTGGGATGAGTGGTGGTATTCAAGCTCTACTTTGGGTGGTTTATTAGTGTGTGTGTTTATTTTGTGCTATCTATCCTCATTAAGCATTTCAGTGGGAACAATCAATCTGGAATTAAATTTACTCTATTCCTATAAAATAAAGGATAATGCTAATTAAACATATGCTAGAGATTCATCAGCAATTAAATAGATGACATACTACTGTCTGCCCATTTTGGACGTGTGGCCTATAGAACACAAAGACAATAAATATTTGTTGTTTTAAGTCATTAAGTTTGTGGTAATTTGTTACAGCAGCAATAAAAAGCATCATCTCACATTACACCCTTGTTAAAGATCAATGAATATGGGCTGAGGTTTTTAAATGACCTTTCTACGTTAAAAGCATTATCAGCACTAGAACCTAGACCATTTTGTGTGTGTGCGTGTGTGTGTGTGATACTTAATTTCTCTTTCCCTCGTTGACTGTGTTATTTGACTACAGTGAGTTATTTTACTTTACAAAATTAACCCAAAAAAGCCAACACTAAATTGATAGAATGCAAAAGAATATGCTCAAAAGCACTCCCAGCAAAAAACAGTAATTGATAGTTTTTAACACATTTTCATTTTAGGATGAATTCAAACCCCACAGCATATGGTAACTGGTTTCTCTCAAAGTGGTTTTAAAAAAAACATGCACTTTTCTAAAAAGTGTAACTTCTTGAGCTGTCTGTCGTTTTAAATAAATTCACACTCTTCAAGCATATTTGTTTCCATCAACTGCCTCTAATTATGTCTTCCCTCACCCTCTATCTACATAAGCGTAGCCTATATGGGCTCACCTGTGGACAAGAACATGTTTTCAATCAGTGATGAGCCCAGGGAAGGGCTCTCCTTATGTCTTTCTTTCCTATATCAAACTTGAGTAGTTCTCATCAGTGAGGCCCAGTTCCTGTATCAAAATATATTTTGGTATGACCCTGACTATAATTGACATTGTCTATATTTTCATCTTCTACACAAGGTAAAATGTAGCTCCTCTATTCAAAAGAAAATTTACAGAAACTTTTTTCTATTTCATATAGAGTGCAGAAGAGATAGAAACAAAGAACTTCGAATGAAAATTCTTATTGAAGAAAGATTAATTAAAGCTAAATTTATGTAAGCTTGTTAGGAATGATATTTTGAAAGATACATGTAAAATATAACTAGACAGAAAGCTGCCAAAGAAACAACGATAAAATTGTGAAAAAAACCATTCCTTTTGTGGGAGCACTGGCAGCATCAATTATAAGCATATTTTTTTATCTTTATTTTGGAAAATACCCGAGTTTTTTTCCAAAACATTAGGAAACCTTCTGAGATAATTGTGTTTAGTAAATGTTTGCATTCTATGAGTGCTTCTTCATCAAAATAAATAAATAAATAAATAAATAAAACAGAAATCATGAAATGGCATCATAATGAAAGGTTTTGAAAAGACAGACAAGTTTTAAAGAAGTTTTCAAAGTATAAGATAAAGCTAATCAAAGATGACGATTCTAGGCTGGGATAAATATTGAGGTCAAGATATATGCAAAAATGTATACCACCTGTGAGCTGTCACTATAAGTTATCTTATTTTCCATCATTAACTTTATAATGTGGGTTAATAGGTTGGTTCTTTTGATTCTTTTTTTTAAACGAAATATATTTTTAAAAAGCAATATATTTATTCTATAAAATATAAACAAAGGATTGTTAGAGGCCAAAATTTAAAATTACCTGAATCCAGTCAACAGGCGATAGTTGTTACAATTCCATTGACTCCATGTCTATGCTATACTCTACATCCTATGATATTCAATAAATTGAATATCAACTAAAAAATTATAGTTGATATTCAATTTATTCAGCTTCAGCTTCTAAACAACTTGCCAGACAACCATTGGGTGGAGATGGACAAAATTCATTATTCAGTCACAATTTATCTCTTCTATCTAAATTTCTCTTTTTCAGTTTTTGTGCTTTCCATTCTCATCAACTTCAGGATACCAGTGCCGTCTTATTCTCTCTCAATCTCTCTCTCTTAAATTACATATATTATCAAATTCTATGTTCAAAGTAAGGCCAAAACGGCATCATTTACATTTTATGGAAATTGTAGGTATGAAACACAAAGGAATCCGTATGGCAGAACAGATATACGAGTATATTGGTAATATTTTGAATTCTATGAGCCACAGAAGGTTCATGTATTTCTACAGCACCATTCCTATGTACTAATTCATATTTTTATTTTCTCAGTGGTCCAAAAGTTTAGCTAAATAAATGTGTCATGTATTTGTCCTGAGAGAAAACCAAGATCATTAGATTTCAGATATCAATAAAAGTTCTTTTGATTAGTGTTTTTGGAAAAGAGGAAGAAAATTCTTCAAACACCAGTCGGTGAAATGTAAATCCTTATTCTATTATTAATAGAAAGGGATTCTACTTGAAACAGACATGATGTTATACCATGCTGCATGTATTTATGGTATGTTACAAAATAATGTATTTTCCCATATTGAAAGTGATTAAATAATAAACAATAGTTTGATTTAATAACAATAACATTTATTTAATAATTAATAAGATACAATACTGTATATGGTATAATTCTGGGGACTGGGTTTTTTTCCAATATGATAATTAATAGAGCTTGGCTAATATTTCCCAGTACTACTATGCATTATAAAATGTTGAGAGATATTTCAGAATATCTGTACATTGACTATAATTTATTTTGAGAGGATATCCATATATAAGTAGAAACTTACTATTTATTTACTACAACTGAAAGGTTATCTGCAGGTAGATGTGTTCAGTAGGCAGTCTTACTCTATTGGTCAGTGACAAAGACAAATTTTTTTCCCCTAGTTTGTCTAAATATTTTATTCAGCTTGACAAGTTCACTTGTGACTCATACCTATCTTATGAACAAGTTCTCACACAGGTTCAAATTATTTTAATTTGTAAGCAATGAACACATCTACTAAGACATCCTGTGAGATGAATTTAGGTAGAAAACTAAAAAGTGCATAGCAAAGTGAAATATCCAGAGTGTTTTTTTTCCTAAAGGAGCAAAATAACACTGGTGAACTCACTTTGAAATCTTGCTTTGTGCTGACAGTTGAACTATAACTATATTTCATAAACCATAGCACTCCCAAGTTACTGAAAATAAATTGATTTTCTGGAAATATGCGACACACAGGTTCTCAATATGGTCTTGAACAGTCTGTCCCTAAAGTAGTTATTTCCATTTACACCCCTGACCTGCCAGTATCTTCGGTGCTACTGTAGTTTTTCATGTACTTCAAAAGCTACAGATCTGTTTCCATCCCTCTTAATCTAATATAAACTGCACATGCTTCTATCAGTAAAGACCTTCATTTTTATCCTTCGATTTCATGACACTGATGGTTCTATATTTCACAGCAAAGGGAGCAGAATGAAATTACATATCGCTCAAATTTCAGCAATATCTGGTTTTGTGATTCAGGACCTCCATACAAAGAAGAGGTCATTCTCAATACTTCAGAGAAATGGCTCTTTCTGGGGATTCTGTATGATAAACTTGACTATGTGTTTGATTGTAGGTTGTGAAAATGCTTATTTCTAAAAAAATGGAAATAACTTATAATAATCAAGGCCTAAAATGGCAACTGTCAGTATAAACATAGGCACTTAAACAAGTTGGTGAGAAGAATGGAATATATTGAAGTCTATATGACAATGAATGAAGCAAATGTGGAAGCAAAGTTGTTGAATTATTCTAAATAGAGTACACACATTTCCAATGAAGTTAAAAGTAAAACCCAAAGAGCAAAAAACAAACAAACAAACAAACAAAAACCACAACAAAAGCAAAACTTAAAAGATATATAACTCTCAAAAAAAAATCAACAAAAAACTGAAAATGAGAGAATGTCATTTTACTAAACAACAATGGTTTTATTATCTAAAAATAAAAACATACATAAGCAAGGACATTGTGACTAAAATGTTTATTTTTGATGATGCTGTTCCACTTAAATATTTCCTCCTGAGTTTGAAAAAAATAAGAAAAATAAGAAGGGTAAAGAAAGATGAAAGAGATTACAAGAAAAAAGCAACATGAAACGTTGCTGAAGAAAAAAATGTCACAGAGTGAATTAGAGCTTAAATGCAACAGAAGAAAGATTAGTTGGGAGGTACATTTGCAATAAAGATAGAAGGATCTAGCAGAAGTCTTTTTTTTACTGTGCTTAGGAATGAGTTTAGTTAAGATAGATAGTCAGGGGTCAATGTCGAATGTGCAAAGGTGTTACAGAATTGATTTGGGTCGATGTTGCTATCTAAGTAATTTTAATTCTTGATTGGATATGGCCGAAATAGTTAAGATGTTCCAGTCTGTTCACCTGAGACATTGTAATACATTAACTATCTTCACAGAACTGTCAGAAACTAGAGCGAATGTTAAGGTCTCAGCCATATAAATTGTTTTTAGGGCGAAGATCCAGTACTGATGTGAAAGCAGAACTCTGAATAGGGATTTTGACTAGAAGAGGATTTGCATGTGTTATAATCCATGAGGCTAACCAGAAGAAGATTCCACATGTATAACTGGGTAATTGACTGGAATGGGTTGTCTAAATAGATGTGGGCTGATTTGAAATGATGTAGAATAAAGCACTGCTGGGAAACTATTGCTGTATATGAATAAATGCAGGGGCTGATGCCAGAAAGCAGGAATTAAGCCTCCTGAAAACCAGGGATGTGTGAGCGTGTACCAGCGGTGAATCCAGATACAGAAGCCAAAACAAGATCAAGGAACAACTGTCAATATAGTAAATTCGGATAGGAAAAAGGGAACCAGAAACCATAATGAAGTCAGATTAAAGACCTCTGTAGGTAGCATTAGGAGGCACCCAAATAATGTACCTTAAAATACTCAAGAGACATTTATATATTTCAATATTTATGCCATTCATTTGGCACGTTTATTTGATTACCTACGTATAGTTATGCTGTGGGCCAGTGTGTTACTCCACCTATAATAATTTCTTAGAGGGCACCCAGTTTAGAGCTCACATTCATTAGAATTGGTTCTGAAACTCAATAGGGTTTATCTTGAAGATTAACATTGTCAGGGTCCACAAGTGAAAGAGATTGGGAAATTGGGCAAATTATCATACAATTTACAACAAAATTATTTTGAAATCTGTGTCATATTAGCACTTTCCTGCCATGAAATAAATAAACAGGCAACTCTCTTGTTTGCAAAGATTGTTGGGTTTGGTTATACCAGCAGTGATATATACATGTTGTGAGTTAGAGATTTGTACAAGTCAAGAAAAAATATGTGACCGAAACATTTTGGAAAATAGACTTTCCCCACTTAATGGAAATAGGACAACTTTATTTTTGTGTTATAAATCACCCATGCAACTGAATCCTCTTTCATTACTCTATCAAATTGCCTCCCCTATATCGGCAGCCAGCTAAAATCCTTTGGCCTACAGAATATAACTCATGATACCAAATTTGAATGGAGCATCTTGTATAGGATGGGATTTTTTACTATAAACTTGAAGAAAAAAACCTTATAAGCAGTAAATCTTAGGCTATAATAATGTGGGCTCTGAATTTCAAAACATTGGTTTTGAAACCAGCCATACCACTTACTGGGTGCGTGGCCTCTGTCAAGTTACTTAATTTCTGTTTGCTTTGGTATTCTCTTTGGTAAAGTGGGCATAATAATACCATCTACATGTGATATTTTTGAGGATGGTGAGGAAATGCATATAAAATATTTACGAGTACATGATACATGTTAAGCTAGCAATAAATCTTAGTCAACAGTAGTCACAGAACTAATAGCTGCAGTAGTAGTAAGACTGCAAGATTTAGCAAACAAAAATGACACACCCAATTACATTTAAATTTCAGATACATTTCAGTATAAGTATATACCAAATATTGATGCTTGTTTATAATGGAATTGACACATGTAATTAATTATACTAAGAAATTATTTATTGTTTATTTGGATTTCAAATTTAATTAGGTGTGCTCTATTGTATTGATAGCTAGGTAGCAGTAAAGACTCCCAGTCTAATTGCCTAATTTTGCTGATTCCAAAGGAGCCCAGAAAAAATACCCATTGAGTTAATTGTTTCTCCATAGTGTAAGACGAAAGTAACAGTTGGTTAAGGACAGTTAATACATAGAAATTTACATTAATT